>NW_009725615.1:0-264 GCF_000703405.1 Apaloderma vittatum
GCACCCTCAGCAAATTTGCAGATGACACCAAACTGAGTGGGATCTGCTGGAGGGTAGAAAGGCTCTACAGAGGGACCTGGACAGACTGGATCGATGTGCCCAGGCCAACTGTATGAAATTCAATAGAGACAAGTGTAGGGTCCTGCATTTTGGTCACGGCAACCCCATGCAATGCTGCACCTTGGGGAAGGGTGGCTGTAATGCTGTACGGCAGAAAAGGACCTGGGTGTTCTAATTGACAGCCGGCCGAAACAGAGCCAGCAG
>NW_009725615.1:502-4501 GCF_000703405.1 Apaloderma vittatum
GTTCAGTTTGACAAAGAGGAGGCTGAGGGGGGATCTCATCATGCTCTACAGTTACTTAAAAGGATATTGCAGAGAGGTTGGTGCTGGTCTCTTCTCACAGGTAATGAGGGACAGAACCAGGGGGAATGGTTTCAAGTTGCAACAGGTCAAGTTTAGGCTGGATATTAGGAAGAAATTCTTCACAGAAAGTGGTCAGACACAGGAATAGATTGTCTAGGGAGACTGTTGAGTTGCCACCCCTGGATGTGTTTAAGTGTCAGTTAGATGTGGTGTTGGGTGATATGATTTAGGGGTGAACATGTAGGGTAGGATTAATGGTTGGACTCAATGATCCCAAGGGTCTTTTCCAACCTGAATTGTTCTATGATTCTATGAAGAGTCAGCAGATCTGGTCAGACACAGGAATAGATTGTCTAGGGAGACTGTTGAGTTGCCACCCCTGGATGTGTTTAAGTGTCAGTTAGATGTGGTGTTGGGTGATATGATTTAGGGGTGAACATGTAGGGTAGGATTAATGGTTGGACTCAATGATCCCAAGGGTCTTTTCCAACCTGAATTGTTCTATGATTCTATGAAGAGTCAGCAGATCAATACTTGGCTCTAAGCCTAGTGTCACTGACAGGCATTTGTGAGTTTTGATCCTGGGCTCATTTACACAACACCAGGGCTGCTGATGACAGATGGGGTACACCTGTCACAAAGTAGGAAAATTATATTAGCGCAGGAGTTAGCAGGGCTTGTTGAAAGAGCTTTAAACTAGATTTGAAGGGGGAAAGATGTTAAAACATGCTCACTGGAGATAAGCCTGGGGATGACACACTGATGTCTGAGGGGCAGTGTTCTAGCAAGGTCCTTTGGTCCGACATGTTGTTGGAGGTAGAAGATGGAAACACATAGAATGTCAAAGATGCAAGAGTTATTGATAATGTTAGAAACCACAGAAACACCTGAAAATGGTCACACAGGAATTAGGGCTTCCCCACCTGAAAAGGTGGTGGGATCAAAAGCCCAACAGAAATGTGTTTACAGCACTGCACACAGCATGGGCAACAAACAGGAGGAGCTGGAAACTGTTGTGCAGCAAGAAAACTATGACATAGTTGCCATTACGGAAACATGGTGGGATAACTCACACAGCTGGAGTGCTGCCATGGATGGTTATAGACTCTTCAGAAGGGATAGGCAAGGAAGGACAGGTGGTGAGGTAGCCCTGTGTTTTAGTGAGCATTTTGATTGTCCAGAACTTGATGATGATGATGATAGCTGCTCTGTGCCAGACATGGTTTGTTCCAAGCAGCTCAAATGGACCCATGGCAAGGCACAGCTAAGTCCATGAGCCAAGACAGTGGTGCTTCTGTGATAACTTAAGAAAGGACAGAACACTGCACAAGCAGCAAGGAAAGAGAAAAAATTGCCAGAAAAAAAAAGTGCAAGTACCATTATGGGTGATAGAGTCCTGCTTTCCTGGAGATGCATGAACACCCTACCTGCCAGTAGGAAGTGGTGAATGAATTCCTTATTTTGCTTTGCTTGCATACTCAGCTTTTGCTTTACTTACTAAACTGCCTTTATCTCAATCCATGAGAATTCTCATCTTTCTTCTTCTAATTCTTTCCCCCATCCCACTGGAGGGGCAGCGAGCAAGCAGTTGTGTGGGACGTAGTTGCCAATGTGGTTAAACCACAATAGATACTGACCACTATGATGCCATTTTCAGAATTACTGCATGGGGAAAATGTATGCTAAGTTAGTGAGGATTTAATGATAATTTATTTTAAAATAATCTCCTCCATGGACATCCCATTTTCGTGGAGGAGAAGCTTGTGTGCCCTTATGAGGTTGCAAGCTCTGCTGGTGGTGGTACATGCCTCCAATAGGGTCTCCCATGCCAGACAGGTCTCAGCTGAAGGGTTAGACTAAGTGTGTCCACGGGTAGGATGGGCTCGCTAGCCTCCCAGCAACCATCCTAGGAGAAGGACGACTCTAACTCCAAACCCAGGCAGGTGGAGCTCATTTAGCCCTCCATCTAAGAGAAGGATACTCTAACTAAACCTACGTCATGAGGACTTTGCAGTCACTGTCCAAGCTCTCTAGGCCCTGGTAGATGAAGCTCAGGAGTAAAGGATGGGGTCAGTTCTGCGCATGCTGAGTCTCACCTAAAAAATCCATTGTGTAGTCTTGAAGGTTACACCCACATTTGTAAAGTCCTGTAGCGACAGGCGAGGGACAAAACGGCAGGTGATAAGGTGCGCTTGAACCTGCAGACCCAACCCCGCATGCGGGCGGTTCAGGACATTGGTCGCTTGAGACTGACCCTGGAGATGACAGTCTTGTTCAGCAATATCCTGAATGACCAAGTAGCCTTTTTCAAGGAGAGCACTGCTTGCTCCACCCAGAGAGGGCCTAGAAAAGGTGGCCTAACCAAAGATCATCTCCACCCTCCACCCAGTTGGCTAACCACGGCCAATGGGAATCTTCTGATGCGGTCGAACAAACACAAAGAGACAAAGTCATACATCTGCCTCCAAAGGTGTGTTCAGATTGACACTCGCATGTTGGAACATTATAACCATGCTTGATACTGCTGATAGTCGACCTCCTGAGCATTGTTCTGCTCTATCATAACTCAACATTGACATTGCTGCTCTCAGTGAAGTCTGTCTCCTCAAAGAACATGGTGCTGGCTGCACACTCTATTGGTCAGGCAAACCCAAAACTGAAAGGCACCTTTCAGGAGTAGTTGGTTTAATGATTAAAAACTCCATAGCCTTCAAACTTGAAAATCTGCTGACAGGTCATTCCGATCGCATTATCTTGCTGCGCCTCCCACTAACAACAAGCAACATGTTGTTCTCTTCAGCATCTCTACACCAACTTGTGCTGCCTCATCCAAAAGGTTCCTGCAGATGATAAGATCCTTGGTGACTTCAACGCCAGAGTAGGAAAGAACTCTGAAGCCTGGAAAGGAGTACTAGGCAAGCATGATGTTGGAAACTGCAATGACAATGGTCTCCTCTTGCTAGAGTTTTGGGCAGAGCAGCAGCCAACCATCACCAATGCTATCTTTCAGCAGAAAGACAGCTTGAAGATAACCTGGATGCATCCTCAATCCAAGCACTGGCACGTCATTGACTACGTCTTAGTGCGCCAGAGCAATATTCGCAATGTCTGTCATACCCGAGTGATGCTTAGTGCAGAATGTCAAACAGACCACTGCCTTGTACGATGCAAACTTAACCTCCACTTTAAGCCCTAACCTAAGAAGGGTGGCAATCTAAGGAGAAGGCTTCAAGTTAATCTTCAAACAGCTACAGTGAGAGACAACTTCCAGGTAAACCTTCAAACTAGACTTGAAGACTATCCAATAGATTCCTCGCTTGAAGTGCTTTGGCAACATATTAAAAGTAACATCCTCTAGTCTTCTGTAGAATCCTTAGGGCTCTCCTCCAAGAAAAACAAAGACTGGTTTGATGAAAACAATCAAGAGATCTAGGAGTTGTTGACAAAGAAGAGAACTACTCACTTTGCTCAGCCATCTTGCCATGTAAGAAAAGCAGCCTTTCGTCTTGCATGCAGTAAGCTCCAACAGAAACTTTGAGACATCCAGAACAAGTGGTGGGTCAACCTAGCAGAAAAGACTCAACTACGTGCTGATTCAGGTGACCACAGAGGATTCTACGAGGCTCTGAAAGCAGTGTACAGATCCGCACACCACGTTCAAAGCCAGCTGCTAAGTGCAGATGGCCAAATGCTTCTCACAGATAAAGCCTCCATCCTGAGTCGATGGTCTGAACATTTCCAGACTCTCTTCAGTGTCAACTGTGTAGCTCAAGGCTCAGCAATTCGGCACATTACACAACAACCGGTGAAAAATGAATTGGATATAGCCCCTACTAGGGGAGAGACTCTCAAGGCCATACAGCAGGTGAAAACTGGCAAGGCAGCTGGGATGGATGGAATCCCACCTGAAGTCTGGAAGCATGGAGGCCAAGCACTCCA
>NW_009725616.1:0-24748 GCF_000703405.1 Apaloderma vittatum
CCTTAAAACTTAAGTTTGATTACAACAACCTCATTATAAATATGTCAAGGGGGAGTATCAAGAGGACGGTTTCAGGCTCTTTTCAGTGATGTCCAATGACAGGACAAGGGGCAATGGGTACAAGCTGGAACATAGGAGGTTCCGCAAAAACATTAGAAAAAACTTTTTCACTGTGAGGGTCACAGAGCACTGGAACAGGCTGCCCAAGGAGTCTCCTTCTCTGGAGACATTCAAAACTCATCTGGACGCATGCCTGCTCTGGCAGGGTACGTGCCCTATTTTAGATGATCCTGCTCTGGAAGGGAGGCTGGATTAGATGATCTTTTGAGGTCGCTTCCAACCCCCAACATTCTGTGATTCTGTGATCCCATCGGGTCCCATGGACTTGTACATTTCAGGTTCATCAGATGGTCACAAACCTGATCTTCACTTACAATGGCCAGTTCTTCCATCCAAACCCTGCCATTGTCTTTTCTTGTGTGACTTCAGGAGTGTGGCTGGAGCCCTTGCCAGTGAAGATAGAGGAAAAGAATCACAGAATGGCCTAGGCTGGAAGGGACCTTAGAGATCATCTAGTCCGACATCCTTGTCCTGGGCAGGGACACCACCTCTCGATAGACCAGGCAACACATCGGGACTGAGCAGGAATCGAACTCGCGATATCGGTGTTGTCTTTGTTGTCAGCACCGCGCTCAAACCACTGAGCTAACCAGTCCCCCTAGTCATTGAGAACCTCAGCATTCTCCAAATCACTTGTCACCAGTTCACCCGTTTCCCTTCTGAGGGGACCCAGACCTTCTCTAGTCTTTTTCTTGCCATTCATATACCTGTAGAAACTTTTGCTGTTTCCCTTGATCTCCCTGACTAGACTTAATTCTAACTGAGCTTTAGCTTTTTTAACTAGGTTGCTTGCTATTCGGGCAGCTTCCTTATATGCCCCCACTCTAGCTGTCCTATCTTCCACTGCTTGTAAAGTTTCTTTTTGTGTGACAGTGTGTCCAGGAGCTCCTTGCTCATCCAGGCAGGTCTGTGGGATTCTGCCAAGCCTACGTGTCAGTAGTCAGTCAAATGTTGCTGTGTGCATGATGTGTTAGTGTAAAAAACACTACATTAAAAACAGTACAAAAACAGTACATTAGAGATGAGTGTGAATTTATTTTCTTCATGTCCCAAAATCTGAGATTTCATTACATATCCAGCTGGAGCAAATAATTTAGTGCATGAAGTACTCCGAAGTTTTGGAAAAAAGTCTTTGAGAAGCACCCTCACAGAGTAGAAATTAGCTCTATGTTCAGAACCAGAGCACCAAATTAAAACAGTATAAGAACAATAACAGCAACCACAGTTATCTCTTGACATAGCAAACATATAGCTTGGTCTAGCAGAGAAGACATAGGGACTGTCTCCACTTTGAAAAACAATTGAAAGGCACCAGAGCATTACATCTCACTGCTTTTTTTTAGGTCACTGAGCTGAGATAGAACAAGCTTAATCTCAAATCAGAGGCTCAATTGATAGTCATGTCCCTGCATTTCTCATGGGTCTATGTCTCCACATAGACAACATAGAAAGAACTGTGCCTCGCCAATACTGCCTAAGGAGACTTTCCACTGTGCCTTTTGCAACCAGACTTGCCTATCCCACATCGGCATTTTTAGCCATCAGTGCGTTTGTAGCAAGTGTGGGTAGAGCCCTTCCCATACCTTCGTTTGCGAAGCCTAGCCATGGTGATGATGTCTCCACATAGTACCATGTTGAGCCTCCACTCATTTCCCAAAGATTTTTTCATTCAAAATGATATGCGTTAAATCAAGGAGATAGCAAAGAAAACCTTTTTGAGACCCTTGCCCAGAGAGGTGTGAGAAGCCTCATCCCTGGAAGTTTTTAAGGCCAGGTTGGATGGGGCTCTGAGCAACCTGATCTAGTGGGAGGTGTCCCTGCCCATGGCAGGGAGGTTGGAACTAGGTGATCTTTAAATCCCTTCCAACCCTGACAGTTCTATGGTTCTATGAACAAAGCTGGTGAAGGGTCTCGAGAACAAGTCTTACAAGGAGCAGCTGAGGGACTTGAGGTTGTTCAGTCTGAAGAAAAGGAGGCTGAGGGGAGACCTTAACACTCTCCACTACTACCTGGAAGGAGATTGTAGAGAAGGGGGTGTTGGTCTCTTCTCACAAGTTACAACTGATAGGACAAGAGGAAATCGCCTCAAGTTATGCCAAGGGAGGTTTAGATTAGACATTAGGAAAAACTTCTACACTGAAAGGTTTATCAAAGACTGGAACAGGCTGCCCAGGGAAGAATCACCATCCTCGGATGTGTTTATAAGCCATTTAGATACGGCTCTTAGGGACACAGTTTAGAACTGGGCCTGGTAGAGTTAGGTAACAGTAGGACTTGATGGTCTTTTCCAACCAAAACAATTCTATGATTCAATGTTAAAAAAAGCACCCTTCACCTACTATTATTTTTATTTTTAAAGAAAACCGAATTCCTGAATCTGGAAAGTATCTATAAAATATATTCTTCTTAGACTACAGTGAGGAATGCTGTTGAAAGTCCTCAGTTTATCTGTACAAGGGCCTTTATGCACTGGACAAGATTTATCTGACAAGATTCACACACATAACACTGGCTGGCAGGGGCATCACAACTTCATAATTCTATCAGTTTTTGCCTTTGAGCTAATATAAACAGGTGCAGCTAAAGGCCCAAAGCACAGGCACTTACTTTTGGAGAAAATACTGTTTTCAGGAGCTGTAAGCCATGTAACAAATGACAATGAGTGGAAATATCATGAATCCAAGTACACGTAAAAAATTATAAAGGTCTAGCAACAGACACCTGCTACTAAAGTAACAACTAGCCAATCAACTTTTTGTTGTGTTATAAATATCACATTGGGGAATGGTAAATCTTATTTATCTTTCTTCATGTTCCCAGGATGCTGTTATAGTGACAACCTCACTAGATGAAAGCATTTCACAAGAGAGTCTGTGTATAGGCAACAGCAGTACTGTGTTACTTGAAAATTAAGCTGAAATTCACAGGTACGAATTTTTTTTTATTCTCTTTCTGCTGGTTCTTTTTCTAGTGACCATCTTATTTGTCTAGACATTGTGCTTGATTTTATGGGGCAAATCCAAACAAGCTCCACGGCAAAAGAGTAAGCAGCTCTGGGCTTGAGTCTCTCTGTGTTTTGACTTGTAATTTTGATTTTGCTGGTTTTGCCTGTTTCACATGCAAGTCATTTTTTCAGGAAAGTTTAGATGCGGATAAACTGACACCAATAAGAATATTATGTGTGATAAGCGCAGAATGAGCGAAGAGATCTTTGTGGGCCATTAGAGGAGGAGTCTAGCCCATTATTTCCGAGTTGTGTGACCTTCTGCTCTGACACTGTGAGCATGGCTTGAGAGTGGAGGAACTTACACCAGCTTCTCAGAAGCAGACAGGGAGATGATCAGCCAAAGCTGTTGCAAGTGCTTTTAAAGCTTCAAAATGCCTGTGTTCCAAGAAAATTCTCAATTTCCAGAACCCATGCTCACCTCCTAAGGAATGACATGGACATGTGTGTTCAAGTATGGGAAATGCTGACACGCTGTGGTAACACAAAGAAGCAGATGCCTTTTAGACTACTAGATTGAAGATTTTTGCCACAGATTTCTCAAGCAGCTTCTAATCTTGTCTGAATGAAATCCAATGGGAAGTGCCGTTTTTGGCTTTTGCAGGTGAGCTCCTCTAGCTCTAGAGAAAAAATTCACAGGCAGAATAGTGTTTTCTGTGTATGCTCTGCAGAGATATTTCTACTCATTCCAGTCACCTGCAATGTTGCTTTGAATCAAGACTGTTTGGTTTGCTACAGTTGAGGTTAGAAGCTGACAGTGACCTGGGAAAAACTAAAACTCATTGAGAGTGAGCTGAGGGATACTTGTGAAGATGTGTGCAGAGCATGGATGGTGCTAAGAATAAATGATCCAGACTCCAAATTGACCTGAATGGAACAAGGGAGGAGATTCTCTTGTAAAGTACTGGTAAACTATCAATCTGCAGCTCATAATCATGCCTCATGCTGATGTATAAGAAATCAAAGTCAGCAAGTGAATTCCAAGTTTACTCAACTCTACTCTATGGATGCATTTTTGAAGCATAAGATGAAGTCATTAACTTCTGGTAAGTTATGTTGCTTTACCCATTTAAGTAAAATGATAATAAAACACACTGAAGTCATTATTATAGGAAATAGGGTTCGTGTGAAGGTAAGTAATAATCTCAGAGTTGCTCACCTTATAGAAGAAGAACTGGGAGCATGGTTCAACGTTGTATCCCTACCCTTCCCATTCCCCTTGAAATTGTTTAAGACCCAGGCCTAAGTCAAATGCCAGATTTTTAAATAAAGGTAATTTCTGCTGCCACTACTTGAATTTTTGTCTTTATATGATCTCAGTATGTCTCACAGGAGGAAGTATACATGTAGCTATTGTCTGTAGCTATCTCAGAGCAACATTGAGGTTATTTTGGATGAGGATCCTGAAGATCTAGCACATATGTCACTATTTTTTTCTAGCCACTGAACAGCTGTCTTGCATATATCCGTTTTCTGTACCATTGTCAGTTTCTGTCATTTTGTAAAGCTGAAAATAAAATTCGCATGTGGCTGGGTGCTTCGGGTACACTATCCATGTGTATCAGTGGCAAATCTTTCACCTATAGAAATCGTCTTGATTACTTTAATCCCTGTTCAACAAGGCATTTATGCATGTACTTCACTGTAGGCACGTAAGCAATCTTTTTCACTTCAGCTGGATTACCCATGTACTTGAAGCCAGGTTTCAAGCTTGCTCAGACTCTCTGGTTTTCTGAATAAGAGCCTCAGAATATAAAGCAATGCAACACAGGAGTTAGAGAAAAGGTATGAGACTCTAGAGCCAGAAGTCCTAGATTTAGGCCTAGTATGTACTCTATTCAAGATGTGTTTTTTCATTCTTCCCACAGCTTGCTTCCTTTTTAAAAATCTCTTTCTGTTCCTAGACACTGCTGTAGTTCCTGAGTGTTTCACAATTTTGTAAACTGTGATCACAAAAAGGCTTCTTTCTCCTTACGTCTGAGGACATGAGGGTCCCCAGGAGCCCTTTGTTTCTGTATCTGTGCATGTGTTTAGAGGAGTGGTGTGCTGTCCGGACACCTTGATCTCTCTGGGAGGGTATCGCAGGTAGCTGGAGCGTTGTGCAGCTGCTCTGCCTCTTCTCCATGCTGACCATGACACCCTCCTATGTGTTGCAGAAGCCTTCATCAGTCAGAGGGAGGTCATCTCTCTGATATACGAAGATCAAAACTCTCATCTTAATTTGACCTAGAGCCAGGGAAAAGAGCAAAGCCCTCTCTGTTGGGCTATGCTCTGTTCCTAGCCATCTGTATTGTATGAGCAGATGGCCTGCTGTGTAGTAAACCAGCTGTGACTCTTTTACGGGGCATCTGTTCCATACTTAGGCATAACAGTTGATGCTATTTAGACTTGGCAGTCAAAATTGCCAGGTCAACATAACTCAGCCTGACTCTGACAGGATGGGTGTGGCTTCTTGCTAGTCACCAGGGAATGGCCATTTGAGTAAGGAAACAAGAAAAACAGTGCAACTGTGAACATTTCATCAAAAGGGTAGAGCACCTCATGGGAGCACCTTGCTATCATTAGGAAGAGGAAAGAATCAGTTAGTTATCAGCTTTACTGTGTGACTTTGGAAAATCATTTATTTTCTTGATACTTGATAGCTAAACTGATAAACTGAGCACAGTCTCAGGCCACTGCTTCAGTGGAACAGGCAGACTGCATGGTGTTTACATAATACAGATCATATAACCCCCTAGGAAGTAGACAGTGAACAGCAAATTATTCAAAGTGTTTCCTTATGCAGACTGCCTTAGTATTCCCCAACATGAGCCATCTGCTCTTTCAGGTCAGCTGAACTTTCAGAAATCTCAGTGTCAGATTTACTTGCACAGGATGCAACGTTAATGGGAGAAGGCTGTTGCCAGCATATTAACTTGACCAGCTTTTTTATAATCTGCCAGTGCAACAGGAGGAGTGGGGTTTACAGAACTAGATCTGCTATGTGGGAAGTGCCCACACTCTTCATGAAATATTTACTGTGGTATTTTTGACTCTTTGTTTCTTGGCTTTTTAAGTTGTCTTAAAAGGATTCAGTATTTCTAGCAGCTACTGTTGGTGATAATTTTTTGAGTGAGTTATTTGCTTCTGAAAGAAAGGCAGCTGCTAGAAGACGTAGATAGCTGCTGGTTAATCTTTGCTGATATGATGGCTGCTGCAAGGGGTTAAGTGTGGAATTTCCTCTCAGTCTCTACAGCCTGCACTATGCATCCCGTCTCCACAGTACAAAGCTGTGGAAGACTCACCTCCTTACTGGGTCAGTGGTTTATACTAGGGAAGTTTGCTGCTTTATCTTAGCTAAGTAGCTGCTAAGTTGATTTACACAGCTGTCTTCAGCAGAGCTACTAGCCTGGTAAATCACCAGTGCTAGCCTTTTTGTCTGTTTTAATTTCTACTGTGGCTCCATGCAAAGAACTGTTAACAGCAGAGCATGGGATGCACTATGAACTCACTCCCTATGGTGCTGAAAGCAGCAACTGCAAAGAAAGAACTCTCCAAACCAAATGATAGTTTAGAAAGCCGACACTGGTTTATTGGCAAAGTTGGCCAAGACTGGATGCTAGATGAAACTAGCATACTGCATTGAAAAAGTGCAACATACTTATTTTGTAACTTATTAGTATAAACACACTTAATTTGCCACTAATTCTACAATTACTGGTTAGTGGTAACTCTTACATTCATCACTGGATCAGTGTATTAAAATTAGCTTTGCCTCTCATGTAAATTATCATACATACTCCTCATAGGTGTAGGGGGGACGAGTTTTGGGCAGTCTGAACTGAGTCGATGGTTGTGATCTCTCACTGAGACATTTAGTTTTGGCCCACTTTCAGCCTTTCATAAACAATTTTTTGTGTTTAGGACCTTCTAATCTCCATAACGAAGATTTTGACTAAAAGATCCCCTCTTAAGCCTGGTCCCACACACCCCCAAGGAGGAACAGCTCATTAAAACTTTCTAGAAAAAGGCCTTCTAGGTGCACACTATCTTATTACCTTTTCTACTAACTGGCTGGAAAATTTCTTCATCACCTTTTCCCATCCTCAAAGCAGCATTCTTTGAAAGACTGACTTACCAGTCTTAAGGTAGTAAAAATTGTTCTGCTGTCCTTACAGCAACACCTAGCATGCCTCAGGTCTTCTGTTTATGTTTAATATTTTCAGGCATTAGAAACCTCACTGGAGATTTAGATGAAGCCATCCTCTAGCTGTGCTTACACCTATGGATATCTGCATGCTGATCCTGATGTGGTCCATCTTTGTGTAATCCCAACAAAAGAACAGAAACTACTTGAGTTGAGCCATGACACAAAACCACATTACTGGCTATTTCTAACCATTCCCAGATTGTATATAAAATGATCTTTCCTGCAGATACAGAGAAGTATTCTGTTATGTTTGGCATTGTAGAGACTAGTAATAAAAAATTATTGCCATCTCAAAGATCCTACAGTGTAAAGGCAAGAATTATTACTTCCCGTTTAAAAGGCACAGAGAGGTTTGGTGGCTTCCCACGATAACAGAGGAAACTGGTGTCACACTTTGGGACTGAAACCTTTCAACATGTGGGAATACACAAATCCTAGTCACAGCCTGAATACCGAAATCTGCTTTTCCCAGTCACTGATACTCAGCTTCTGATACAGTAAGGACTGCAATAAGTAGAGCAGTTGGAATAACATTTGTTTCTACTGCGACCTGACACTATCATGTGTCTCCTGGAGCCATGGACATTAAAATTCGTCACCTGCACAAAACAAGAAAGTGGAAAAATGGAGATTGCTTGATTTATGTGTTTATACATTATGGTCACCAAAGAAAGAAATATTGCAAGATAAGATGGAAATATGTAGGTTATCCAAAATGTGTTCTTACCAGGTATGGAGGAGGTTGGCTTTCTATTTTCCTACAGTTAGGAGATAGGGCAAAGACTGACACTGAGGGAGAGTGGAAGCGACAGGTGATGAAAGAGAGAGAGAATGAAAGTGACTATAGTAACAAAGCCTTTGAATTAACAGCAGATGGAAAGAAACTTGAACTAATTCAAGGCTAAAATTTATACGGGGATATTTGTCTGTGATAAGGCAAAAGATATAGCGCTTAGCAATTAAAGCTAAACATCAGCTTCCTTTATGCCAGCACAAGAGAGAGTCAGACAGCAGACAGAAAACAGAGAGGAGAGAGAATTCCAGAACTGAGGCCTGGGAAGGGGAGGGAAGCTTCTAGTTACACAGGAGTAAAACCACTTATGGAACAGGTTTTGAGGTTTTTGCTGGCACCAGCCTAATAGTGTTTGTGATATCCTAGCCTAAGACTCAGCATACCAAATTCTACACCAAATTCTGCCCTCAAAATGCAGAAATGCAGTGCTATGCACAGACAATTCTGGTATTTCAGAATTCTTTTCTTCCCAATTAGCAAAAGTATTGATGGACTGTGTTCTGTAAAAAAAGAATCTGAAAATAATTCTTCCTGGAATTACCTAAATCTGACAAGGTTGAAGTGCTTTTTTTAATCTTGATCATCTAACACATTAAACATTGCAGCATGACATAACATGTTAAACAGTATTTGACCTGTCAAAAAATGCAATGAAACGTTCTTAAATCATCCACACCCCCAAACAGTTCTTGTCTTGCTCCCACTAACATTGGTTACACCTTTCTGACTTTGCTAAACTGAAGCGAAATCACCATTTAAAACGACTGCCAAGAAACTTTTATTCTGCATTGTCTTCTACTTTTCCTGACCATTCTCAAATGTGTAAGGAGGTGACAAGTAAGTTTAGTATGCTCTGAAACCGGAATGGAAGCATGTTATGCCATTTTCACCCAGGTGAAAATGTGAAAATGTGAAAGAGAGTGCAAAGTGGAAGTAGAAGGAGTGGCACGCCAGGCCTGCACTGAGCTAATGAAGCTTAGAAGGGACCAGGAGGCTGTACACCGTTGCAAAGTGCCTCCACTGGAGGCTTCTGGAAACTGAAATGACACAGTGGTAGAGAAAGCAATTAGAGACATGCTCAGTTTTGATGTTCTGTTTCCAAGTTTGATTTAATAGAAGTTCAGTGTTTTTAGCATGTATGGATAGGTCGCAACTATGTTGTTACGACAGGTGTAGGAAGTTACATACGAGATTCATAAATCTATCAATATAGCATTTTGTGACTGAAGTATTAACATATTTGCCTATACTCCTTTCTCTGTAGGACACGGTGTAGGTCTTGTAGCACAAACAGAGTGGTGAAGCTATTATTTGTCATTTAATTTATCCTTTGCATGTGTTGGTGTTAATGTAGTGTTTCATGAGAACTGTTAGTTACTGCTGTTACTAGCTGCCCTAACAGCTTTGGGGCCACACATGTGCCCAAGTACCGCTGTGGTTCAGGCTGTACAAATAGTGCACAAAGTGATTGCTACTGCTCTAGGACCTCTATGATTGTCTGCCAAAACTGAATTTTCTTGTCCTTTTATATATGCTTGCACTAGTCCTGCAAGCATATAGTCCATGCTGTTTTACACCACTTGGGGATTTGCCTCCAATTTTGGAGATACAGCAGGATATCCACCAAAAGTAGCTGAAGATGGCCTGCAGCTCTTGCTAAGCTGCAGCTCTTCTGTTTGCAGCTCCAGCTGTCATCTGGAAGCTTGCTGGGCATCTTCTTTGCTGGGAGCTGCAGCTACCCAGTGTGCTGGTCTTCACACACTGAGGTGGAGCGGCAAGACACTCAATTGCTGAAGACAGAAACGTGTGACTGTTGTCACCCTGCACGTAAGTCGGCATTGCACTTATACAGCTTTTCAGCTGCTGCTCCTTAGGTCGTTGCTGCTCTCTCTCTCTCTCAGGCAAGTGGCATTGCTTGGCTATTGAGAGTTGAAGTGGAGGGTCTGAATGTGTGCAGGTGGGAAGGTATGAACTGCTTTTGTCTGGGACATGCTGGTGCTGTTTCCTGCTTACCAGGACAGACTTTCTTCTCACAGACACATCTTCATTTCAAGCTTTAATAACTGGACACTGCCACCTTTATGCTCGCTGAAGGTCAAGTCGTCCACATGCTACAGCAAGACCTGCAGTGATCCTAAGTGTCCCCCACTGGCCTTGGCATGTTTTAGGACCTGTCCGTACTGTACATGTTGCCTGAACTTTAGGTTGCCTTCACACCCAGATGTAGTGATTGTTCACACTACAGTGTCCTTAACCTGACTTCCAGTAGCTATAGCTACATAGCCCTTCTGCAGACTTTGGTCTATGGTATGTGAGGTTAACCCTGTCCCTTTGCCTCTTCCCCTCACCCTTTTGCATGCCATGTTTGCAACTTGCTGCTGTAATCTCAAGTCAGCCAAATAAAGTCTTCTACCTGCTACCCCAGCTCTTCAGCCACTGCCCACTCTTGTGTTCATTTAGAGCCAAGCCCCATAGAGAGGCTGGTATCTAGCAAGTTCTGTTCAAGAAGCCCAGCACAGAAAGCTGCATGAGAGTTGCACGGGGTAGAAAGGGATAAACAGCTCCTGCTCAGGCAGGGGAAAGGAAACATGTAGCATAGTCTTGTGTCAAAGAGATCTGAAAGTCCGAGGACCTTTTTTTCTTGGCGCCCTTGTGAAACAAACCATTCCTTCAGGGTGGAGGAAGGGTACTAGCTCTGAGTAAGCCCTGGGTGCTTTTAACTTTTGCTGACTGTGAAGGAAAATAAAAGAGCAGATTGTGGCTATAGCTCAGTAGGTATTATGATAAGTATTATTAGGAGCCCAAAAAATCATTTTTAAAAAGTAAAATATTTTAAGAATACCACAAGCCTTGAATTAACTAGCATGAACAAAATGCCTCTCTGAAGAAGGTTTTAATCATACTTTTATTTCAGAGACAGTATTTTTTGCAGATGGCAGATCTCATGTCATTACATCTGTAGATGGACTATCATAGTCTGCATAAGTCTTATGAGGAAAGGCTGAGGGATCTGGGGCTGTTTAACCTGGAGAAGAGGAGATTGAGGGCAGACCTCATGGCTCTCTACAACTACCTGAAGGGAGGCTGTAGAGAGGTGGGGGTTGGTCTGTTCTCCCTAGTGGAGAGTGATAGGACAAGGGGAAATGGATTTAAATTGTGCCAGGGGAGGTTCAGGTTAGATGTTAGGAAGAATTTCTTTACGGAATGGGTTGTCAGCCGTTGGAACAGGCTGCTCAGGGAGGTGGTTGAGTCACCCTCCCTGGAGAAGTTTAAGAGGTGGGTGGATGTTGCGTTGGGCGTCGGTTGATAGGGCTGGGACAAAGGCTGGACTCGATGATCTTCTAGGTCTCTTCCAGCTAATACGATTCTATGATTCTGTGATCCTATGATCATCCTGGAGAATCATGCTTTTTTGTTTAATTTTACTGGTTTGGCAAGTTATTTAACAAAAGCAGTTTAGAGAAAAGATATTTGGTGATGCCAGAAATGATTTCTAAATGGGGAAGGGGATGGTACTCTTTCAGCCTGCAAGCTTCATTTAGCTAACTGCCTCATAGGCAGTGGGGTGAGTGGTCCCTGAAGCAGATTGAGTGGGCAATAGCTCGTATAAACATGAAAGAAGTGAAGAGAGATAAGATTTAGCAGAGAATAACCAACACTGCTCTACTGTACTCCATCAGTAACATCTGAAGCTATAAACCCTCTATTTCTTTGGATACCACATGCCAGGAAAATCATATGAAGGGCTTGCATTATTGGTAACTCTCGATAAACCAGCTGGTGACAGGAGGACAAAAATAAGCATCTTTTGATGCCTAAAACATTGTTATTTTTCAGATAATGAATTGTGCGGAAGTGCCTGAACGCTAGTCAAGGGCACAACAGTGCCATGAGCAAGAGACGGATGAGCCAAACAAAAGTACGTCAAGGCTGTCTGGCTGCAAGTTCTGGGTTATCAGGCCCACATGGGTATGTCTGCTGCAATAAAGTTCCCTTTTATGCAGATGCTTCTCTGCCATAATAGACCCCTTCAAGGAGCATTTTACATGTGTTCTAAATTTATATAAGCCTTGGTACTTTCTCTCAAAGAGTTCATACAGATGGAAGGCTGAACTCAGTTGTTCTGCATTCTCTCCTCTAGCTGTAAAGATGAACTGCTTCTGCCTGACCTGAATCTGCGAAGTAGACCGTGTGTTTATTCCATGACAATTCCTACACCAGATGTGGAAGGGAGGGGAAAACTGGGATATTGATTTTTACCTTTGTGGGAGACAAGGGACCTATCATTTCCTTATTTGTGTTTAACTGTGTGTGTTTGTGCTTTCCTAAATATAACTATTCCATAAAATTTAGCTTTCTGTATTGTTAAAACTATGGAGATTCTGTATTCATGGGGGCTGAGGGAACAGCAGGGGAATTAAGGAGAAGGAACATTTAAACAGTGCCACTTCTTTAAGGTGAATCAGGAGTCTTTGCTACCTCTTTTGCGCAGCAGCACTTTTTAATGATCAGTGATGCAAGTGCATATGGATGTCCAGACACGCAAGAGTTAACAGGAGCTTACCTCCTTCAGAGCCTAGCTCCTATTGGTTATAGCTTCTAAGTTGAAATTTTTGCAGCTCCGCTGGTTTGTTGATGTATGGTCTTTTGGAAGATTTTGTTAAGCCCTTGTTATCATAACGGTTTCATGAATGTAAGCAATGGGCATCAGCTATATTAAAAATGCATTTTTATCTGTTCTGGACTTTAGTACTCGTTACAGTCAGTGGTGACTCCTATTTACAGCAATGGAGGAAAGAGCAGGAAAGTTGAAGCACATTATCTACATATTTGTCATGACTGCATGTAGCTTTAGCATGAACTTTTCCCTTTGCTTTTGTTCTTGGTATAAACAGATATATTTTTTGCATCTATCACAAGATAAGTTTCACATATATCTCAAAGCCCTATAACCATTTTACATTTTTTTAGTGTTGGAGAGATAGAGTTTATAAAATATTGCACAGGTTTGTCACTTATAGCAACATTCTATTTTCTCTAGGCATTTTTATTTCCCTTCAATATTGACTTCCCCCAAAATGGCCCAACATTTCACATCCCAAATCTAATCACAGTGTAATTGGAATACCTCGGATAAAGCCAATACTGTAAGCATGGCATTAATTTATTATTTACTTTTACTGATTATACACTTGTTGATAATGCTTTATCAAATGATTTATAATGTCCTGAAGTGCTTTTATATATATAGTATTTTAAATGGTTATAGTTGAAATCTAAAGTGAATTAGAATTAAATCTAATTGTTTCTCATCTAAAGACCTTTTTTTTAAAAAAAAAAAAAGATGACTGCTTCATGTTTCTTGTAGAACTGAGGTTTTCTGAACCTGGGCTCTCCTTGAAAGAGAATTATTTTAAGACATTTGAGCAGAAACAGTTTGGTGCAATGGACAGACATTCCTTCTAGCTAGATGTATTTTTTCATGAGTAGTCTAAAGCATCTCAACAGGAGGCACTGGAAACCTGAAATTTGGAATGATAATGCATTAGGTTCAATGGAATAATCCAGTTTGGTTTAGACAGGTCACACGGATTTAAACTGCACGCCTCGACTGTGTGTGTTTTAACTGAGACATCACTGCGAAGCCTGGATCTCATTTGATGTCTGGCAGATGGATCAGATGCTAAACTGATGAATGAGGAAAGGCTACACCAGGAGCACGAGCGTAACAGTAAATATGGTTCATCTTTGTCATTTGCTATGCAGAGAATTTGCAAATAGGTATTATAAATATTGAAGATTCTGTTGTAACTGCACCACGCAGTCTGCCATGAGGCGGCAGAGCTCAGAGTTGGTGTGCAGGGATACTGGACCCCGTTCGGTCCCCATGTGTTGCCTGATCTAGTCGAGAGGTGGCATCCCTGGCGGCAGGGAGGCTGGATTAAATGATCTCTAAGGTCCCTTCCAGCTTAGGCCGTTCTATGATTCTATGAATCTACTGACCTGCTGTTATGCTAGTAAATCTGGGCAACTACTTATCAGCATTGTTTTGTCAACTTTGATGACCCTATGCTGATTTACATCCACGACTGATCTGCCTAACAGCCTCATTAAAAATCAATATGATGCAAATCATGTTGTGTCATGCTTCTGTTTAACTCTTGTGCTTTATGTGCTGTGACATGGGACATTACACCTAGTTTGAGGGACCAGTCTAAATTCCTTTTAATCTGTGACAATCTTTACTCAGTTTGATGTAGAAATTAATCGAGCTCCACCAGGATTAAGCAAGACACTCAGTCAAGCATGTGCCTTAACTTGAGTGATCCTGTTAAAGTGAGAGTTTAGCGTACCTGCCTAGACAGGGGATGTAATTAAACATCTAGAGCAATATCATGGAATGACTTCTGATTCAGTGGGTGATATCACAATTGCATCAGACTGCACATTCAGCTTGACTTAGAATGAAAATAAACCCTGCTGTGTCCCTGGGATGTCTCTCATTTTAAACCTGAGCACTTTTTCCTTCCATTCTCCAGATAAGGAAGATCTGTTTAGTGTAGCCCTCATTCAGTCTCACTAAACAGTGCATAGGTAGTCTGCCTGTGCTCTTACTAGCATCCTACAAACTTTTTGTCAGAACTGTTTGCCTTTGTAATGACTTTTCTGCCTTTGACTTACGCCAAAGAAGGAAAAATTAATAATATAATTTGTTCAAACAGCAAAAAAAGGAGTTTGAGCTGTGCTATGAGGATGCTGGATTTGCCACTAGATCTAAATAAATATGGAATGTAAACAAAATTTAATATTCAGAATTCACCTTATGTTTGAGCAGCAAACATCTATCCCTAAAAACATTTCTGACATGTCAGTGAGCAGTGAATTACCATGCAGTGTAGCACTGTAAAGACATAACAAACAACTCCCTGCTGGTTGGTAATGTGCCAGCACATGGATGACGATACATAGAATGAGACAAGGAATAGCTCCTTAGGGAATTAGATACTTCAGGCCTAATCCTGAGATGGGTAAGAGGCATATATCTCCTCTGAAATAACTGGAGCTCAACTGATTTACAGCAGTCTGGATGCCAGCTCTTTCTCATTAGTGAACAGAGATGATGTTCACTCTATTATATTGTTTTCCTCTCCAACTTACTTCATTGTTATGTTAAGGTTTTGCTATGTTAAGGTTTCTCCATTGCTAGCCATCTGCTGTCAAGTCTCATCTTTCCACTTAGGCTGGTGCTCTACCCTTCTGTGCTGAAACTTGAAAAGCCGTTTCCTCCTTTAATTGGGAATGTATCTTGACAGTGCTTTCCAGCTGGTGGTCCTCAACAACTTGTCAGGAGACTACAGAAGATTGCTACCTGTTCAAAGGGCTTAAATTTACCATAAAAGCCTCTGTACTTTCACTGAAAAAATAGAGAGTCTGCCAATCGACAAAGGTTTAATGTCAGAGTCCTAGTGGTTGAATTTTGCCACCGGTATGAGATAACAGCAATGCATGGCAGGAAGGCAGGAGACAAGCATAATTTGAAACAGAAGAGGTCTAGACTGATATAAGGAGAAACTGTACCACCATGAGGACAGCCAGGCAATGCAGCAAGCTTCTCAGGCAGGTTGTGCCATGTCCATCCTTAGAGGATTTCAGAATGTGACTGGAAAAGGCCCTGAGCACCCTGCTGACCCTGCTTGGAGCAGAAGGTTGGATTTAGAGACCTCCCATAGTGCCTTCCAATCCAGATAATCATGACCCCGTGACCTTCATGGAAACCCTTATTAGGCAGTCTTTAACATTGCGGTGATATTTATGTATTCAAAGCACAGTTAAATATATATATATACATATCATATCATATCATATCATATCATATTTTTTAACAAGGGTCATAGTTTCAGCCTTTTAGCTGCTTAGTGTATTGGCTGCTCTAATCTCATCTAGATGAACCATTTCTCAGTGTAATTGTATTGATGGTTTATTGTTGAACTGCTAGAGGCATTGGAGTTGAATATGAGTTACACTGTTGGTGCCTGTTGCCTCTTCTTGTGCCCAGTTTGCATATTTGACCAAAAAAGATAAAGATAGTATTTCATGTAGATTGTATTCGAATAATGGCAATTAAAAAACAAAACCGGAAATGACTGATGAAACTTGTCACAACGTTCCCTGGAAGTTATGGTAATTAGTTGCAAGCAAGCACTAACTAGGTACAGTTTTCAGATGTTCTTTCTTTAACAGGATTCCTGCATTGCCTGCAATTGCATGTACAGTTATTGCTTAGCTGATGTGTTTACTACCAAGGCATGTTTGCAAAATCATAATTAAATGCAGAACACATGCTATTGTTGTGTATGTGGCCTTTCTGGGAGGGCATTTATCAATGGGTGTTTTTGTCTCAGTCCTGGGGTTATTCTAGTGCAATGGAAGACACCCAGATCAACAACCATTTGCAAAATCGTGGCCCTGAGCAGTGCCAGCCCACGAGGAAATTTTTGAACCTGTTTGTATCGTATATGACAAGTGAGTAGTGGCAGGCAGAAGGGTTACTAGAGTTCACCAAAGGCCTGCAGAAAGCATGGATTACTCAATTCTCACAGAGCTTCTGCTGCCAAACGAACAGGAGAACATTGTAGGATAAATAGCTCTTATCTGCATGTAGAGGATGCCTTCCAAATGAGATGGAAGGTGTTCTGCCTTACAGGATTATCTGGCTGTTCATCTTGTCACGTGAAAAAGCCATCCTCTGGTTGTTTTAAAACATAGACTGTCAACATAGGGGCCACATAAAGTTTCATAAAGTCACAGACACCTTTTCTAAGGCTCTGTAGAACAAGATGGAGATCTTACCCAACCCCTTTTTTTAATTTACGCTCACATATTATTTAGGTTCACCAATACAAGCGTTGTTCTGAAAGAAAATAGAAGTTTCTAATTCTAACCAAATACAGTTTGCAAGGTTGTACACAGAATTTCTATTGCTTACTCTGAAACTTTCTATTTATGGTAAAAATAATCTCAGAGATTGAGATTCTGACATGGTTTCCATCCTTTTCTTGAGACTATCCTAATACAAATAACGTATTTTGGGTGCTCTTGGAGACAGACAACACTAAATCTAACCTAGCGGGAAGTAACACTTTACCAAAGCTAATGTCAGATTTTTGGCTTTTGGCTCCGATGTTCAATCTGTGTATACTTAGAAAACTTCTTTGGTCATTCATGGTTTCACTGCTAATTTTTGCGGGTGTGGAGCAGGACATATGTAGTAGATAATGATGAAATTATGTCATCCACAGAAGTGTCAACACAATTCACCCACTCTTATTTGCAATTGTTATACACATTTGCTGCTTTAGAACATATCTTCCTTGTCATAGAATCATAGAAGCATAGAATCATAGAAAACAGTTCTGATTGAAGAGACCTTCAATATCATAAAGTGTAACCTTTGTCCTAGCCCTATCAACACCACTAAATCATGTCTCTCAGCACAACATCTCTCTGTCTCTTAGAAACACCTCCAGGGATGGCGACGCAACCACCTTTCTGGGCGGGCTGTTCCAATGCCTGATAAGCCTTTCTGTAAAGAAATTCTTCCTAATATCCAACCTGAACCTCCCCTGGTGCAACTTAAGGTCATTTCCCCTTGTCCTATCACTCGCTGCTAGCGAGAACACACCAGCCCCCACCTCTCTACATTCTCCTTTCAGGCAGTTGCAGAGAGCAACAAGGTTTCCCCTCAGTCTCCCCTTCTCCAGGGGAAAGGGCCCCAGATACCTCAGCCATTCATCATTACACACATGCTCCAAATCTTTTACTAACTTGTTATCCCACCTCTGTACCCTCTCCAGCAGCTCAGTGTCCCTCTCTGTAGTGAGGGGCCCCAAACTGGACACAGTACTTGAGATGAGACCTCACCAAAGCTGAGTACAGTCCTTTACTTTCATTCTCCATGTCACCCTGTCCTATACCTACCTTGCCATTTTTTTTGTAAAATATTCTTTGAGGAGAGGTCAAGAGAAAATAAAATTTAAAAGTTGTCTTGAATTTAACTTCTTCTCAGCTGGATGAAAAATATATATCCCACACGCAGTTACAGGATAACTCATTGCAGCATGACATTATTCAGTGAGATTTTCTTACTGACATAGTCTGAGGCAGGAATCACACAAAATTTCTTTGCCCTTTTTCTGTAGTTTAGCACCTTGGTAACCAAAGCTCAGCAGATTTCACTGCTTCCTGTTTCAGTGGGCCACCATATGTCCTTTCACAGGCCACGCCATGCAACCCAACAAACTCTGTTGCTTTCCATCAAGCGAAGGAGTATACTTCCCTCTTCTTCTACTTCCCCTTCCTAATGCCTCCCACAGGTAACCTGCTGCTACAAGACTGGTACAGCTCTTGCTAGCTATGCACTACTGTTACAGCTAAAGAAAGCCCTCTGCCTAATTACTACCTATTACTCCAGCATAATGTTTGTACTGCCCCGTTGACTTTAAAAAGCAGATTAAACCGAGAGTGACTTGGGCCAGGTTCTCCAGCCATTGTTATACGTTCTGGTTTGCTTTCTTGGTTGAGCCTGCTTTGAACAGGAGGTTGTACTTAAGAGCTTCTGAGGTCCCTTCCAACCTGAATTATTCCGTTATTCTATGCTTAAGTGAAGTTGACTGAAAGAAATTTTGTCACAATTCAACAGATAATGTACATTTTGTGCTCACTGTATAATGGAATATAATCACTAAGATAAGTAATAGTGTGAGGAGGCAAGCATAGAATTCAGTTTGAATTGTACTGAATAATAGTGCTGTGGGTTGTTTGTTGATTTTAATTTTTTTTAATATGGAGTATTCTGTGTTTTCAATGGTATTATGTCTACTGTGGAAAAACATTTCTTGGAAAGTATTTAGTTCTTCTTTATGGTTCCAATTCTGGTACCACTTGAGATTAGCAGGGTGACAGGTACTTACTGCCTTTGAAACTTTGCATTTGCCTGGGGAGAATATGTCTTTTTATCCCACCCTTTGCCAATGGTGTAGTCATGAGGAGTGTTTTATCTTATGGCACAGCTAGTTGTTATTCTTAGACACTAAATCATTTCTTTGGAGTTATATTCCCCCTTCATTATAAGCATTAATGACATAGCTAGCATTTGTTAAAAGACAGGGTAGGATCCTGAAAGTAATCAAGAGCGCTGGTGAAGCTTTTACATTAAATCACTAATATCCTCTATAAGTGCCTTGACTCACATGACTTGTGTTAAAAAGGGAAACTTAAGACCAGTTTTAAGCAAAGGTTTAACTATAAAATCTAGGAAATGTTTCTTCAAAGTTACACTGCTTTTGATAATACTTATTTAAGATTAAAGTAATACAGCTGCCAAATCAAGATCAAGTCAGCAGGTTAACACCAGTAGTAGCCTAGAATAAAAATTCTCTCCATCACTAAGCTATTCTATGAACACCTGTACAAATCCCAGGAAAGAACTCAAGGAAGAGTCCAGTGACTCCAAAATCCTCACTATAAAGGCAATCAATTTAAAGGGTCAACTACGGAAACAAAAAATAAATTTTGTGTCTGAATTGCAGCATTAGATTGTGTGCAAAAACTCCTTGTAAGCTATCTGGTCTCACACGCAGGTTAACATTTCCTCACTAGTTCTCTCTGTAGATCAGGTCGCCACTGATGCTCTGGCAAGTGAAGTTTGGCAGCTCTTGGCTGACAATTTTTAGGTCAGTTTTTTTTTTACTTTTTCGGGTTGTCCAAACACAGACTAGAGAACAGGCTTCATTAAGCATTTATATGAGGCTGTTTAGAACTGTAGAGCTTCTTCTGTAGAGCCGCTTCTCTCCTTGCAGATTTTTTTTATACTACTCAGATGTGCATGGGACAAGTTATATTTTTAGACCTCTCGTGCCTCCACTGGCAAATTAAAAACCTAAAGAGGTTGTAGAGATCATGGTCAAGATCCTCCATGGCAGCATTTTGGTCCAGTTATCATGAGATGTTTTCAGTTTGGCAGTGTCAGCATCACTGCACAGAATAAAACCTCCACTCTATGCTCAATCTGAATCTAAAAATACAAAAGTCAGGTTTCTAAGAAAGCTCCCTCCTTGTCCTCCAGTTTCCTCATGTCTGTATCCTAACATGACATGTTAGTGGCTTGTGGAAGAGACCAGAAAGATACAGCTGCTCAACACTCAACTTCCAAAACACAAAAGCAGTGTAAACATCTTATAAGCAGGTAGCAAAATTCCCTTACAGAAGAGGAGATGGCTCTGCTCTGAAGGGAGTTGGGAGTATTGCTCAGTATTACTTCTTGTTTGCAATCTCCCTTTTGGTTTTCTTCAGGTTTTACAAGAGGCAGGCAGATTTGTTTGCTGATGCCACAGTTTCCTCTTTCTGAAGTAGCAAGTAAGTTTGGAAATGCCAGCTATTGAAGCCCCTGCCCTTGATTTTCACTGCCTCTGCCTTGAATACCTGCTCCATAACCCTCAGCGATGCTCCAGACTTCCAGTACAACAGACTGACCCATCACAAACCATTTTCAACTCGCACAGTCGGCATTTGCGCAGCAAATGAACCCGCAGCCACCTCTCTTTCCCCGCTGTGGCTGTATAAGTGCTAAATGAGTCTGCTTTTTGAGTAAGTAGTATGAAGATCTTATGGGCAGGTGGCACTATTCTCCTTGCCAACTAGATCATTCTTGCCAGCTAGACCATTCTGTAGACGTTATATTTAGGGAAGTAGACCTCATTTTTAGAGTTTCCTCCTAGTAGAAATAAACAGATGGATAGCCAGTGGCTTAGTATCTTGATTTTCTTAGGAAATCAAACTTAAAGTATGGAAGGTTTATTTGAGGCCTGCATTATCTTGCACATTTTTTTTCTCTCATATCATACTGCAGAGCTGTAAGATGGCAAAAACATAATAGAAATAGATGGATTAAAATGTTCAGCATTTGTTAACTCACAAATCCCAACTACTTTTGCTCATGAATTGTCTCACAATAAGCAAAAACTGTCTTGTACCATTTATACACAGCACTCTAAAGAGGGATTGAGGTTGGGGAAAAAAAACTTGTCTCAAAGCCATAAAATCCTCCAGAAAGGAGGATTGTACCTGTTGGAACAGTCACTTTAACTGCATTGCATCACATTCATGGACCGCTCTAAAAATGCAAGCAAGCAGAATTCCTCTTTCCTGGTGGTCTCAGATGATGGAGACAGGGAAGGTAATGCTGGGTAAAAACCCATGTAAAGGATTCTCTTGCAGCCTGGGCAGACAAATACAACTATCTACTGGACACTTCTGCCATGGCAACCTGTGGGGTCTGAGTTTCTTCTCAGACACAGAAGGTTTGAAAAATACCTGCTCAATTTGTTTTAATCTGTAATTATGTAATTTCCGTAATATATTATGAAGAGATTTATGTTTAAAATCTACCTCACTAGATACTGGCTTATCAGGTTGAGAATTCAGAGAGGCTCCTTTTGTATTTCTCTCCAGTTTGGGATTCAAAAGGGCAAAAGCAGATCAAAACCAGAACAGATAGCTCCTGTATACCCTCCCTAAATGTAAAATGAAGTTCAGTTCATAAAAATCTGCAGAGTGAAAGATATTGTGGGGTTTTGCATTTAAAAGGTACTGAAGTGCAAACCAAGTCAGAGAATCCATAGCAAAGACTGCATGTTGACTACCTGGATGGAGAAACTGCACTCCAGACCAGGATCTAGAACTTTTCAAAAGCTTCTGGCAGTAGTTGACAGGTAGTACAGTTCTGGCACAAACTTAAAGGTCAGTGAGAAATTCTGTTGATGGGGATGGGAATAGCAAGTCTGGATGTCACGGTGTAGTTAATGATCTTTTGGAAAGTGTTATGTTCCTTTAAGTCCTACTTTTAAAATGCCTGTAGGTGTACTCAGGAAACAAAAGATTGAAAAATTATGAAATCCAGGGCATTCCAGTAACTTCTGAGCTTAAAATGCATAAGTTCTTTTTAAATTTTTTGTTCTTGGGACTAGAAGGGTGAAGCATGGGTTAACTGCTTGTGCTTGAATACATAGAACTGAGGTAGTTTTCTGAACAGACAGAAGAATGTGCCCATGTGATGTTGCCTGATTTAGATTCTATTTCTTGAATCAAAATAATTAGTTCTAATGTAGCAGAGCTCATAAATCCTTGTTTCTTTGGATCCTACAGTTGCTTGACTTTTTTAACAGTTATATCAAAGCTGGTTTGTCAACTCCTTATTAGACATCAGTAAGTGGCTACAGAGCGAGGGGTTTTTGTCAGTTAGGGATTGCTCTGACTAGAGCTTTCCGGTGCTTGGGAACCTGCTGTTAATCAGCGTTTAGTGCAGACTTTCCCTTAGTGAGCACACTGATAGATTCACTCCACCACCTATTCATCTATTTTCCGAAAATGTAGAGGAATTCTATATCTCTTTGATTGCTTGATCTGTCAAATTTCACTGTAATTAGACTATGGGTTCTGAAGCTATAAATTAAAACATATGTCTGCAGCAAGTGACTGCTGAAACTCAACTTCCCATGAGGCACCTCCAGAGTACCTAGGCCAACAGACGGAAAAACCGTTTTCTACTCTGTAGTGGCCTGTTTTGTACTTAGACATGCTTCCAGCTTCAGACCAGGACTTCGTTGTCTTTCCAGAGCTTCACATCTATGCCTTGGACCGTCCTGATAAATGCAGCAGTGTGCTCTGGACTTGTGTGCTCTTAAAACTCACCCGTCCTTTCCCCACCACTTTGCACACCTGCCTATAGTCTCCTATATTCTCCTTGGTCACAACTTTGCTGCTGCTTCTAGAAGGAAAACTCTTGGTAATCCTTGGTGTCTGTGCAGACTCAGTCTGCAGACAGTGCCCTCAAAAAGTTGTTTTATGCCCATGCATCAGGTATGCTGTCAAAGATACCAGGCAAGAATTTTAAGAAAAGAGAAGGGCGTCTTAGATGTATTTGGTTGTAATGAGATTCCAGATGATAATTTCAAAGTGGAAAATTTCTCTTTAACCTGCATGTGAATGAGTATTTACACCCTCAAAATGCAATGACACCCTTCATTCGTTTCCTAGTTCAGGTGGAATAGACAATGCAGCTGAGAGAAGGCATATGTTGAGAGATCTAGTGGCCTCTTTTACAAGCGGCTGCCAGAAACTTCTCATCAGTGTTTATACAACTCACCATTCCTGTCACCTGCTCCTCGTAAACATAGATAATAATAGGTATTGCACATATCTCACTGGGATTCCTATGGAGACCAATTAAAACTTTGAAGATGTAAATGTTTATAGTCTAGCTGGAAACAGGAAATGCCAGAAATTACATAAGTTCTAGGTATGTATAAGCTCTGTGTAAGCATCTGCTTCTCTTCTTCGTTAATTGTTCGGCAGGATCTTGCATAATAAGGCAAAATCAAATCCCTTGCATAATAAGGGAATCAATGGGAGCTGCCTGATTATTAATGGCATTAAATGATAATCTGAACTGTTGGCATCTGTTGTGTATCTATAGCCAGGGCTGTGGTTCTCCCTCTCCTTGGCACTGTCATCACAGTATGGAAATAGGGAAAGGGACACTTCCTCTAGATGTTACATTTGTTATTTCCTTATTGTATCCTCTAAGAAAAAAATAAATATAATCCGGACAAAGTACACACTTTCTGTCAAGGAAGAACATCAAAAGGCAGTGGCAAAATGAGAATTTTGATGTGGTCCTCACAATAAGGGAAAAGAGATGCTGATGTTTGTCTGTTGATGGAGCATTGTTACAGGGAAAGGCATTAAAAAGAAACGCAATACAAGAACTGTGGGAACTGGTGAGTGTTTGCCAGGACTAGACGGGAATTCCTAAGGAGCACCAGCTATGTTGGTGACAAAAAATATGCTCTTTATTGTTCATAACAACTGCTTTGCTGGAGAGTCGCTCATGTTATACTGGTCTTCTGAGAAACACTGCTAGAAAGAAATACTCAAAAGCAAATACTTAGAGATGGAATTACAAAGGATTGTGCTGTTAACTGTACAATGGAGTTGAAATAGTCATGTCTTTATAAATCATGGTTCTGAAGTAAGTTTCATTGGAAGACTAGTGGAACAGATTCTGGGCTGCTAGGTTCCCAGCCAGTATAAAACAGCACAGTCCCCTGACCTCAGTGGTGTAAGGTCAAGCTACATAGGCTAAGGGGGGGATGAATCAAAACATTCATGATAAAGAAGTGAAGCTTTCTAAACAGAAAGAACTGAGTGAATAAAGGAGGATGTAGAGGTGTGAAAAAGGAAAGAACTGTGTGAATAAAGGAGGATCTAGAGATGTGAAAAAGGAAAGAACTGTGTGAATAATATTAGAAGCTAATAAGAAAGGCGGAAGAAAGGCACAGGCAAGAAATCCACAGGCTGAGAAAGCTTTGAGGATTAAAAACCGGTTACTATTTAGAAAACGAAAGTCCCTTTCTCATCAAAGCAGCTGAGAAAACAGAATTATTTACGGTGACCAAGACTATGGGAGAAAAGGAAACTTCTAGAAAGGATACAGTACGATATGTTATGTTACGTTACGACATGATACGATACGATACCATGTCATACCATACCATACTGTCGTGGGTTAGGGCTGGGCTGGCCT
>NW_009725617.1:0-55691 GCF_000703405.1 Apaloderma vittatum
TATCATCTGCAAACTTACTAAGGGTGCACTCCACCGCCTCATCCAGGTCATTGATGTTAAACAGGAGTGGTCCCAGCACTGAGCCTTGGCGGACACCACTGGTGGCTGGCTATCAGCTGGATTTACCTTCATTAACCACAACTCTTTGGACCCGGCCATCCAACCAGTTCCTAATCCAGGCAAGAATATGCCTATCAAGGCCATGGGCAGCCAGCTTTTCTAGGAGAATGCTGTGGGAAACCGTATCAAATGCCTTGCTAAAGTCAAGGTGGACAAACATCCACAGCCCTTCCCTTATCCAGTAAGCAGGTCACCCTGCCATAGAAGGAGATTAGATTAATCAAACAGGACCTGCCCTTCAGGAACCTGTGCTGACTGGGCCTGATCACCTGGTTGTCCTGCATGTGCCTCATAATACAGCTCAGGATGATCTGCTCCATCAGCTTTCCCAGGACTGAAGTTAAACTGACAGGTCTATAATTCCCTGGATGGACTTTCCATCCCTTCTTATATATGAGGGTAACATCAGCTGACCTCCAATCTGATGGGACCTCTCCAGTCAGCCAGGACTACTGATAAATGATGGAGAGTGGCTTGGTGGTCACTGCTGCCAGCTCTTTCAGCGCTCTTGGATGTATCCCATCTGGCCCCATAGACGTGTGTCCAAAGACAAGGACTTGCCAATATAAAGAAAATCCAGTTAGAAAGACAGCATGGTTTTGGTCAGTGAATGGGATTCTCAGTTTACTTGTAGGGGTTCCTAAGAAAGTAAATGTTACTTAGGAACGAGTCACAGCTGAGATAAAGGTGTTAGTACCCTCCCACTGAATAGTCTCATTTGTAGAATCTACTTGTCAGGGGTTTAAGCAATAGTATTTCCACTTATCTTTGAATCTTTTTATTGCCTTTGAGCTTGTTTCTGCCAAGTCCCTGTAGTAGTCTTGTCTTTGAAGCACATTGTACAATTTAGTTTTTACTGATCTGCGTCACTTCTCAATGAAAAGTCTGTTGCGGTAAATCCATACTCAAGTAATTTCCTCTTGTAAGTTTACTGTATTGACTAAGCTACATTTTAGTCTTCTCATCTGACTAGTGTTCTTTATGTGTACTTGGTCAGTGTTTCCACAGTTGTCTGGGCAGCTTGAGTTTTCTCTGTTCTCATAAACTTTAAAGGTAGTGAAGAATCAAGAGTGTTTTCAGAATGAATGTCTTTGGACATCTGGAAGCATGTTCTCCTAATTTTCATTCTACTTTTTCCTGTTTTTTTCCTTTGCAGTAGCCATATCCCTCTTAACTAGAGATGTGGATCTCTTCTGTATTGTACAGCTAAAGTAATGTGAAGAATAATTTAATTACTTGTGAATTCTAGTATGAATGCCAGAGGACAAAACTTTGAAATCTGAATTTTTCTTATGGGAGTCTTATAATAGATTTCAGGGCTCTAAAACTATTTTGATAGTACTCCAACACAAACAGCACCCTTTGATGTGTGATAGTTAAACTCGAACTAGAACAAAAAGAAACATTATAACCTACTCAGATTTTATAAGGAAGCCTATAATCTGATAACATCTATAGATTTGTCCTGAACGTGATCTAGAATAGTCTAAAATGGAGAAACAGGAAGCTGTAGGAATGCTACTTGGTTTATGATAGTTCTGGAAGCTTTTTTACATCTGTAAATTAAATGGTAGGTGGTCAAACTTGAGGTGAGGGAGAGTGAATGAGACCATTTCTTGTTTAAGGGATTCATGAGATACAGAGTTAGTATTGGATGATCTTTTTATCTCATTTTAATTTACATCCAGAAAGTAAGGTGGCTAATTTTTCCCAAACAGATCTTGAGTGATATCTTCTTGAGCTAGCTGGAGGTATCCTCTTTGGTTCTTTATAAAATTATTCAGAATATTGTAACTGCCAAGCTTTCACTGAAAGGGACATCCTCTTTGTCTTGGAAATAATGTGTCATACCTAGCTGGTAGAGAGAGAGGTATTTCTTAAAAACATCCAGCTTTGCCATGGGCTTTCCTTTCAGTCTGTCAGGTCTATATTGCATTATTCTCAGGATAAGCTACTATTATGCATCGGAATGTCAAGTGATTCATTTTCAGCTGAGAGTATGTGCATGGCCTTCCAAAATAACAAGAGGAAGCATAAGACATTGCTGACAGTCAGATGTTTGTCTTTTGTCACTGAAGTGCTGCTTGAGCTCTGCAATTAGTTTGAAGACAGTCGTCTTTCACCTCCTGAACTTCTGTTGCCACTGTTGGGCGCGGTTGATCTGGAGTCTAGTTGTTTCCTTCCAACTGCGCACACCTGGTTAGTCAAGTAGCAGATGACACTCCAGAGAAGCTAAGGTAGACTGCTGGTGTGCAAAAGAGGAGTCTATTATTCTAAAATAGTTGTCTTAATTTCTTTATATTCTTGTCCATATGGCAGTATTTCTTTTCATTTTCTGTCTTATACTGAGTGTAAACTCTTAAAGACAAAAATAACCTTTTTCTGTACAGCCTCCTGCAGAGTGGACTTCTGTTTTGTCAGAAGGATGTTCAAGTGTGATGGTGTATAAATAGTTACGTGACTATGCTGGTGACCAGTATGCTTGTCATAGTACTTCCAAAGTCATCTGCACTTAAAGTAGAACAACCCATTTACACTAAAGGCTCTTAAAAATAAAGTTTTTCATATGGTGTCCAAGATAAATGGGAGTCAAAAAGGGACCTGGAAAAATTAATTCTGAGTTCTTAGGTAGTCTGAAGTCTTTTGAGGGATGCAATCAAATACACCAAGCTTGGCATGGAATATTAATACATCATGAGATAAATGCTGAAATACCTCAATCCCTCTGATCTTTATTATTATTTAAAATAAAAATATTGTCTGGTTTTATGGTGGTAATGTCTACAGAACACATTTGCTGAAGTTCCTTAACTTAAAACCAGTTGTTCTCTGCTGTGACAAGCAGTCAGCGTAAGAAAGGAACAAGGCAGAAGGAGTATTATTTAACAGTGTGATGCCAGCAAATGTCGCACAAGTTCTACAGTACCTGCACCTAGGTGAGTTCCACCACAAGATGAGAGAGGAAAGAAGGGGACAGGGAAGAAAATAAGACAGGAGATGGTGTTCATGAACAGCTTGTCTTGTTGAAGGGACAGAGAAGGTCCAGTCATGCTCTTAAATCATCTGAAGTTTCTTGCTTTGTTGTCTTCTGTTAGTGAGTCCCCCAAAAATTCAGGGATCGTAAATTCCCTAATGACAGATGAGTTAAAACACAGTTTGAGAGCACTGCACAGCTCCTCTGTTCTGAAGCTGGTATTGCTGTGTGATTTGACTGTGGTACCAGGAAATGAAAAATACTCATGTATTGGATCTTAGCGATGGCAAGATACAAATGAGGCATGGTGAGAAAGTCCCTTCAAATTTTACTTGTTTATCCTTCAAGATTTTGCTCTTTAGAGAGAAAGTAACTAAAAAACTTGTGAGGGGGAGAATAAGATGATGGCTACAGCTGCACAGGGAGGAATCTTCTGGTGCAATTCTTGGACATCTGCCCGACCACCTCTTCTTCCCACCTGCAGCATGGCTCTCAACAGGTGTTTCTAGATGTTATTATCAGCAACAAGAAGACAACAGCTCTCACCACCTTTGGTCTGCATCTCTATTGCAGTAGAGGAAGGGAAGCCTGCAGCTGCTCTCTCCAAAGAGACCAGGAAGGGAACTCGGTCTGCCTACGGAGAACAACTCTGCAGATGCGCCAGATTTCATTTTTATTGTGATACTGGGTTAGGTCACTGTTACCACTCTATCGCATAACAAATGACAGTGCTTCAGGAGGCTGTTTAAGACGCTGTGTTATAATAAAGCAAGATTCAGTGCTTTTGGGTGACTCAGCTTGTAATGACGCTGTATATGCTCTCCTTTTCTGTTGTGACAGCATTAGTCTTTGCACCTCTTGGGGAAAACTAATAAAATTCACCAGAAAGTAATCTAAGCCCTTTAAATTTTAACTTGAGTGAGCCTGTGATCGCAGAAAGGGTGATAATTAATATATGTAGCTGCTCATTTCCTCCCTGTCTGGTGCTGTGTGTCTTACTTATCCAGCCTTTTGGCTAAGCTTTCTTATTAAATATTTGAATTCACAAACAGCAATACAGATTTTTCTACTGCGCAAAATATTACTAGAAGATTAAGATAACAATTGGAGTATGGGAGATATCTGCAGAGGTTTTTTTTCTTACTTTCTTGTGTTTTTGTTTAAGATAATCGTTTGTATGTAACTTTGCACAGGCTTGCTCTGCGTAAAGAGCAAGGTAAAACTACCAAATCTGATTCTTAAAATTAATCTGAAGTCATCCAAATGTACTTTAAATTTTTTTTTCCTTCTTCCAAGAGTTTCTGAGCACATTATCTTCATTCCACTGGTGTTTGCTGGTGCTCAGAGCTTGAGAAGGTATTTTTATAATAATTGTGTCTTACATTGAAATCAACTAATATTATTTGAGGCTCACTGTTTATAAAAAGTTGTATTATCTAATGTCAAATTGCTGTAGGCACCCAGCAGACAAGGCTTACCAGAAACGTACATGGTTTTTTTGGGTTGGCTAACCATAAATATTAAAGAATAGATTAGATTTTTCAGTTAAAGCTTTGTAAAATTTTCATTGCATCTTAAATATCTCCGAAGTTATAATTGAGGAAAGAAGTTTCCTCTGAGGTAGCCGAGGAATAAGGCTCTTTTCTTGCTAAGTCTAGAGATTAGCTGAAGTCATTCAGACATTGAAATTTTAATTTCCTATGGAAATGTTAATAATGGCGTGATGAGTCATAATGTCATTAAATCTAATTCCAGACAACATTACTCTTAGGAAAATGAGTAAAGTAAATAATGCATACTGAAGTGAGGCCTGCCAGAGCGCTCTAAAAGCAGGTGACAAAGGCAGGTGGTGGTGGTTTTTGTTTGCTTCTCTTTACCTCTGATCTGAGAGGGAGGGTGGGGAAAAAGGTCTCGTTCGTGTTCTGTTGCATTGAAGAAATTCACTCCCAGGGATCATTCTGGATGTTTCACTGGGGTGCACGAAGTGCAGCGTTTGCCTGGCGGGTTCCAGGCTGTGCAAGGAGTCCTGCTTGGCATAGACCAGCGGGTCTGGGACGCGGCTGCCTTTGCTTTTGGACGTGCGGGGAGGGGAGGTTACCGGCAAATGGACTTCTACCAGGCTCCTGTGAAGGACCTAGGACTGATGACTGAGAAAGCCCTCATGTATAAATCTGGGTGTTTACAGGTGGAGGACTCCAGTATGGTCTGTCAAAGCAAGGCCACAAATTAAGGTATGCGGTTTTAGAAAATAAGGCAAAACAACAACAAGGAAGAGCTAAAATGCCTTTTTTATGTTCTAGTACAAAACGTGTTTCATTTTAGCTGTAATCAGAAAATTGAACCCTTATGAAGAAAGTATATTTGAGATTAATTTTGAGGCTGTTGAGTGATTATGGTTGATGGGTGCTTCAGAATATATTCATAACAATCTCTTTTTCCTCCTCTCTGTGTGGAATGATGTAGAGATGGTTGATACAGGGTGCAAGTTAAATGCTTAAATATGCAGAGCTAGTCAGTGATCTTACAGCTATTTCAGCTGTGTACTGTTATAATTGAGTAGCATCTTCTGTTAGTGTGCTGATGAGATGAATGTGAAAAATGGGCAATAATGGTTGCATTATGCTGAATTGTTGACTAGACCAGTACTGGAAAATCATTTTATGTCGTGTTTAATACATTACATGAGAAGGTTGTTTTCCTACAAAATGCCAACTACTTATTTAGATTTCTGTTTGTAATGTAGATTGTTAGACTTGGAGTGTAAACAACTTTTTTTTTATAGTTTTATATTCTCTTAAAGGTGCTTTCTGGAAAAAAATTACGGTCCAGTTATGTTCTACCTATCGGTACTTAATTTTTTTAAATTACATTTGGTACCTTTTTACACAGATGAAAGATAGGTACTTTATAGAACTGATAGGAGATATTTTTTTGCTTGCAGCTGAAACTCTTTTTCGCTGTGTATTTTGCTTCCATTAACAAAAATATAGAACTGTAAGATTATTATTTTTTTCAGTCATATTTGTCTTCTGACAGGTGATGTCATAAGACATTTTGATTTCTGTGTGGTGTATTCACTGACAAGTCCAGCTCTTGTATACTTAAGCAAGGTTTGGATGGGAATTGTGACTCCAGAGATCTGTGCCTTAATCTCTCAAATGTAGCTGCTCATATGTTTCTTAGAGTCATGAACATCACCTTTCTGGTAGTAGATGCAGAGTTTTGGACAGCTTGTGTGCTTTGCATAGGTTTTCAACATTTTAAAGTTTGCTGCAGGGAAACCTGGAATGATGCTTTCCTCTACAGGGTAACCTGAGTGACTTTTTGTCACAGATGTTTTTATTTTTGAGAGCTTCATTTTTTAGTCCTTTTTCATAGTTAAATGGTTTTATATTATAACATAGCAGTGTTTTGTTACTGACTGAAATTGAGATGACATACTTGGATAGTAAGTCATCTTTTATTTTTGGATTTCCTTAAGAAGTAACAGAATGCAGTTTGCGGATTTTCGGCTTGGGAGGTAGGGACTTCAGGCTGTCTGTGTGTCTGTATAGAGTCCGTGGTTCTCTAGATGTGTGAGGCAATAGTTTTGAAACAATTACTAAAAATCAAAATAGATGCTCTCTAGTTTAAAAAAAGATATGTCTGATTTACCTTACGAAACTAAACATCTTTGCAAAATATTTAAAGTTCTCAGGAAGGACAGGTTATTAGTATGGTAAAGACTAAATAGTGCTTCTTACTACATTGCAATGGTATAAAAATATCCTGATAAAAATGCAATATCTTGGACTGCCTTTGACCCCTCACTTTCTTAGTTCTAGGATAATTTTTCCTATTTGCATGTGGATAACAGGAAAGTGTATGTGTTTATTTTTTTTTCAGCTGTGACTGAGCGTGTACAGTTTCCTAATTTGTTTAAAGAAACATTAGGAGGACTGAATGCAGACCTTTTGCTGGCCTTGAATTTATAAGCAAACAGTTATCTATAAATATCAGTATATTTTATCAGCCAGAAAAATGAGAACCACTAATGTGACCTGCCTGGTTGGTGTGATGACCTCCTGAGACCCACAGGAGAGCTGTGTGGCAGAGGTTCCAGTGTTTGTCTGTCGGCTAACTGCATTTCTTAATTACAGTGTTGGATATTGTGATTTCCAATGTCGCTTCGTTTTTCAAAAGAAAACTCGAAGTGGTTGATTTGTTCCAGCGGGATTTGCTGGAAGAGCCAGGCTGAAGCAGGAAGCCGGTGGAATATCTTGCCGCCGCTGGTGGGGGCAAGTCCAGCTTTCCTGCTTCACATGTGTCTCCGTCTCCAAATGCTACTGTCCTCTCCAGGCTGTTCTGCGAGTCAGTCAAGCATGCTAGTATGACAGAAAACAATACAGCTTTTTCTTCTATGCCATACCGGTAAGTTAAATTGACTTATGGAAGTACCTAGTAAACTAGGTACTAGTAAACACTAGTGCTGGGAGAAATGAAGTAGAAGGAGGAAGACTTTTACGTTATAATAGTGCAGAATTACTCCTTTTTTTTTTTTCTTAAATTTCTCCCCCCAACACTTATCTTGTGGAACTGTACCTTTAGTATCAATCTTCAGTAGGTTGTCATTCTCTGACTTGGCTGTGAGAAGATGAAGTATGATTCTTCCAAGGGAAATTATAGTTTTTCCAGTGGGTAAAAATTAATGTTAAATACTGAGATTTGTCTAGTGGAGGTTCTGGAGAAAACATCTCTCTTTATTGCAACGTTCATGCTCAATTTAACCCTTGAGAACCTTACCTGTTCCACCCTTTGCTCTTGGCATAAAACGCAACTCAGGTTCTTAAAAGTTTGTCTGGCCCTGCTCATCATGTGGCCTAACAGGTCTCCAGCTTTGCTGCACGTGCAGCTGCCCAGCCATATGTTCTTGCTTCCTCTCTTGCTCTGCTGATTGTGCAGCCATGGAGCGAGCTCACACCAAAACTGTCCAATTACTTGCACTTGGTTTGCTGATAAGTAAGCAAGCCATGGCTACAGGGCCAGTGTGCAGCTAGAGCTGGAGGTGATGGTGAGCAGCCAGATGTTTTCAGAAACAAGAGATGTTCGCATCACTTTGTCCGTATGAACTGTGGGGCTTCTCTATTGGATTGCTTCCTCTGTGTTGGTGCATCCAGAGCGGAATCTAACAGCTTTCCTTTTCTGAGATCCCGCAGCTGACAACTTGCATAGCGTAGTCTGAGCATCATCAAGAGCAACTGAGAGAGAAATCTTGCTTTTAAATCGAGCGTGGTTTTGGAGGTCCATGAGAATATCAATAGAAGAGTCTTTCACCTATGACTATCCTCCCATCATTTTTATTTCAGAACTTGAAAATGATGTTACTCCTTAGTGCAATGGTACAGTTGTTCTAATTTTAAAATCTAAGTAAACTTTTTTTTTCCCTGAATGGGGAAATGGCTGAAGACTTCTTGTCGCTCATCAGTTGAAGACCTTACTTCTGACATAGAAAAATTTCAGCCTCCAATTGTTCAAATCAATCAGGACTGTTAACTGGCAGAAAACAGAACCTTTTGATGAAGACTGGTGGATATTTTGTCAATAATAAATAATGCTACTTGAGCAGCTTATAAAAAAGCAGATTTCAAATCTGCTGCTTCAGCTTCAAACTGCACAAAGCATTACTTGTATTTTGATTTTTTTGAGGTGTTTCTCTGAAATAGAGTTAAAACAACGCTCCTGAAATTCTCTCCATAAACCTGTTTGAGCTGTTGTGTCAGTGTATACTTTTGGTCATCTAAATTTAAAACAAGGCTTTTGCTAAGAAGGTCAATGAAACTACTTTCTTTTTGATCTTGCCTGCTTGTGGGTGCCTGGATAGTTCTTCTGTAAGAAAAGTTTTACTGGATGAGTCAGTGCACTGAGTCATAGGCAGCATGAAGCCTGTAGTGCTCTAGACTAACTAATTGGTAACAGTCTCAAATTTAATTAAAGCACAGTTGTCAACTCTGTGTTACTGATTGACATCCTACTGAAGAATTTTGTTTTTAGCAACTTATATTAATTATTCTTTGCTGTTAAAATTTGTGTGTTTTAAGACCTTGTTTCTGTTGAATAGACTTGCTGTTGCCATTATCTTTTACTATCCTTTTTATTATTTTTTTTAGTACTCACTTTGAATTATTTTTCCCAGGTTAGGTCACATATTTGGTAATTATACTCTTTACATGCCTGTGGATTTACAGATGTTTAGAGTCCTTTGAGGATTTCTTAAAAGTTTTCTTCATTAAGAATTGTCTTATTAGCACTCATGAATATTTTTTTTTCACTTTTTCTAAACTTTTGTAAGCATTATGCAAGATTTCTTAAAATTGGAACTGAAAAAACTAAAATATTTCTTGTGTTGCTTGCAGATGACATTTTCAATTTTGCTAGTTTTCATTTCTATTGTTCATCTTGTGTTGTACCCTGTTTTATAATAATAAATGGCTTTTCCTTATCCCAGTGCCTGCCCATCAACCCCGGCTGATGGCAGCGGTTTCCAATCATATTGGAGCCTTTCTCCCTCCTGATCTTCAGTTCCTTTATGTGTGTGTTTCCTTCTGTGAAGCAGCTTTAGGAGGCGAAGATCTATGTGGGGATCAGGGGGAAATGTGACATGCCTTGAAGCTGTCTGTTTCATTAAGGAAAAATACAACAGTCTTAAGGTCTTGGGAGAGAAGCAAGGGTTTACATTGGGTTTGGTTTTCTATCATTTGCTTCATTAAAAAACCCCTTGCTGGCTTTGTGTAGGAATCCTCCTTGTTCCAGCTGAGAAGTGAGGAGTAAAACCATGAATGGAGGTTGGCTCTCTTTGCAACTCTATTTCTTATTTTTGAAACCTTTAAGACAATATTTTTGAGCTTTCAAAAGTCTGTGTTACTTCCATATGTGGTAAACACTGAAGCTGGGATGGTGAAGAAATCTCTTTCTGGAGTCTTGAGGAGGCAGAAGATGTTTTAATTACATACTCTTTTGAACAGTTTTTCCTCTCTCCTAAGATCTTTAGATCTAAAGATACTGCTAAATTACAAGACCGTCAGTAATGCAGTAGTGGTTCACATCAGAAGTATACCTGACCAGGTGTTCAGTCTCTGGCTGTGCCCAACAGCAGGTGCTAATGGAAGCCTGATGGAAGGCAGAAGTACAGAATGATTGTTTTCCTACCTTGCAACCTTTAGTGCTCTGACAGAAGTTTAAGAACGTCCTTGAGCAGGGGGAGGGTAAAAAAAAAATAAATTGAGGGTTGTAGTATCACTGGCACAGTTATTTTGAGTTTGATCTCTCTCAAAAACTGTGTTAAATATTAGCCCTCTCCCTGCGACATAATATCCATAATTTCAATATTTGCATGAAAGGCACTTTTTTTTATTTGTTTTAACTTGATGCCTGATAATATCATCAGGTTCCCTGAGCTCTTGTATTTTGAGATAAGTGAATCATACCATCTGCTACAGCTGTATAAAAACAATGTTAATCGTCCTCCACAGAAAATTGCTGGAGCCTTCAGATGTTGTATTGGACCAGAGATGTGCCCTAAGGGACTCCTTTTCCACGTTTCCTGTCTTCTTGTCCTCATCTAAGCCCAGTTTCATCTAAAGCAGCAGTGATGGAAGGTGTTCTGTTCTCTGCTGGAATGATCATTCAGTTAGTTCTGAATTTGTTCTTTGGTTTTCTGGGTTGTAGATTTCCCGCACATCAACTTTCTCGTAGGAGTGCGAGGCTTACCGGTGCAGTCCGTTCTTAGCCTTCTTCCTTTCTATGGGAGTTCCTCCTTCATGCATTTTTCTGTTGTCTTCTTTATCTTGATTTTCTCCTGTTACTCTTTTTCTAGCATTTCTTCCTGTTTCCCCAATGGTACTCTTACTCCCCATCAAAGTGCATACAAATGTACATACATTTTTTGTTCTTTTAGCACTTCAGACCTCTTTAGGTTATCACTTGACAAAATACTCTGCTCTAACTTGGGGTACTGAAGATGAAGAAATGAGATTTCTGTTAATAGGATTTCTGCACCTCAGTACAGAAGTCTAGAACATCCCACCAGCAGTGGGATTTTCATTTGCTGTAAGTAGAGGAAATAGTCAGGAATGTTTACGTATACTAATTAATAAAGACATAGCTTTTTAATTGTGTGGGACAACACTTGTTCTGTAACACAAGCAAATATCTAATAGTTTAATAGCTATTGTTTTCCCTCTATAATTTAATAGAATATTTAAGTGAAACCTTTAGAGGCTGTCTTCTGTCTGCATTAACATATTACAGTCATTGTTTTTTGCCTTGCTGTGGTAGATGGATTCCTTTCACAAATATTGCACAAAACTTATGTTAGATTAGGTCATTCTTCGAGGCAGGTAAGAGGAAAAAAAATCATTAAATGGCATCAGAAACACCAGTCTTGGAAGTATTTGTTAGTCTCTTGGCAGATGGTAGAGAGAATATTTAGAGAATTAAGACTTCATTTCAGCGTTATGCAGAAGTTCTGTCTTGTTGACCTGACTCTGAGTATGCAAGAGTAAATGCTCAAAACCTGATGGAGCTGGTATTTAGAAAATCCAGAAGAGGTATTTTAACACCTACAGATGCATGAAACAATTAAGGTACCAATTCTGAAATAAATTCATAGTTAAAATAATTTGACAAACAGTCCCATAAGTACACTTGGAAGCATGTTCTCACTCCTGTGTTTTTTATGGTTTGGGAAAAATTTTCCTAAATGGTTTAGGAATGTCTATTTTTTTTCTCAGCAAGTCATATTGCTTGCATTAGGATTTTTCTATTTCATCAGTATATTAAAATATATTAATTTTGAAAGCGGAATAGTGGAATCTAAGGGAGAAGTTATCAAAATCAACCATGCAATAATATTAAGCAAGTCTTAAAAGTTCTGTAAAACAGCTTGATGGTTTTTAGTCAATGAACCTCTGTTAAAATTCTGATTTGTCTTTACACTTGTTAAAATGCACTTATGTGATTTTTGCTATCTCCTCACTCTTCCATCTGTTTTACCAATAGTAGTTGATTTTCCCATTTTTTGCGTGTATTTTGGTATAATTTTTGAGATACTGGTAATTCCAAATTGTGGCCTCACCCTCTCTTGTAACTCTAGTGTGTTATTGTCTTATTACTTGATAAATAACAAATGTAAGATAGTGGATGGCTTGAACAGAAAGGAAATAATGGGGCTAAGGTTTATGTTAAAGTATTTGACTCTTCCATGTAGCAATTTTTAGGGTGATGACACCCTAAGATGATAAATTATTTTTACTTCTGTATTCTGTTTGAGCAGTTGAATGTCTGACATGGACTAGACCTCACCGAGCAAATCAGTGCAAGTGTGATGTAAAGAAAGTTGAAATGCTGATACACAGTGGAGAAAATAACCAGTTACAAAAATCATCCCATTGTTCCAGTAACTGGTGTTATATCTTCACTGACTGTTGCCATTCTCACTGCTTGAATGCTGAGCTGTGCATTTGGTTGCTCTTGCAAAAACCTCTCTCAACTGTTAAGATTTACAGAGGTTTCGACTTCTGTCCAGTCCCACCTGCGTTGTCCCGACCTGCGTGATCCGTGGTGTCGGAACAGACCTCATCTTTCTAGGCTGCTGTGTTCAGATCAGGAATGTGCACTGTCTTGGCACTTTCCTGGGTAACCAAGAAGTGCGGCTAGGCAGGGTATTTGCTGTTAAATAGTGAACCTTTCCTTTGGCATACTCTCCTTGTATTTATTTAGGCGTTTCCAAAGTGGTATTACTTTGCTATGTGCTGTAAGGAAGGAATAAATGTGTTTACTGCTAAGGTGGATTTTTTGGGAAATGTACCCAAATAGGCTCTGTTAATCCGTGACCTGTGAGGACGCTACTGCTGTAGCTTTCTTTAAGCAGTAGAGGGATTTGACCCTTCCATGCTCTCTGAACATATGTAGCTGATTTAGGGTTAAGGAACATGCACATGATGATGATTTTATTTATTTATTTAGCTTTATGAATCTATACTTTAGGATGTGATAAGTGACACAAAGGAAATCAACTACTTTTAAATAGTTCCAGACTGGACCTCTTAATTGCAAACTGGTTTTTTGGTGCTCCGAGGGAGATGACTACTAATCTGTGTGATTGCATGGAGTTATCTGTATGGTCTTTCCTATTCTGTCACATTCATTTGTTTGATCTTGTCTTACATTATATAAGTTCATTTGAAAAGAACTGTATTATATGTATGTACAGTTCCTAAAGGAAATGAGTTTTGCTGATGGCAATGGCTTTAATCTCTAATAAATGGTCACAGCACAACTAAGTAAACCAATTGTTTGCAGGCAATAAATAACAAAGGGGAGCAAGAAAGTTTTCTGTATTTATGCTTTCTTCTCATCATAAAAGCTGTCTTATTTCCCATGTATTTGTGGGGATTTTTAAAACAACTTTTTACATGGGCAGTAGTATGTTAAGTAGCATTGCTCTTCTTGTCTTATAAACTAATGCTGTGTTAGAACTGGCTGATTCAACTAGTGGGTATATCTGGGTATGTAGGTTCAATGTAGTCACTCTGTGCTGCTTGTTTTAGCTGCTAAGAACTAAGAGGTGAACCAAATCAGCTCCTCGTTTGGTAACATGCTGCCACAGGTGGCACTTCATAAACCAAAATGTTGTCCGGAAGTTAAGAATTTAGTATACTGCCTCCTTCCAGCTTTTGTCTTATGATGCTATCTCTACTCTCATGTTGAAATGGAAGCAATTAGTTTAACAACTCCAAAGTAAAATTTAGTTTATTGTGTTCTTAATGCACTTGGGTTTTTTTGTAATTAGCAGCTGAGAGTATTTTGTTTAAAAAAATAATACTCCTCCAAAACCCCATTTGCTTAACTACTCTATCCTTATTGAACCACGTGTAGAGTTTCCACAAGAGGCTGCACGTTCCTGGTGTTCAATTAAATGCTCTGATAGGCAGAGTAGGTGCCCTCTGTAATCAATGACTTACATGAAAACTGTACAGTTCTACAAAGTTTTTGTGCTCATTATTTTTGCCAGTGGCAAATGATAGGATTTTTCTCAGACAGGGTCTGTATTATGGTTTGATTGCTGTATTAATGCAATAAAGAGTATTAAAATAAATGATAAGTCATACTGTTCTCACTAGGAGTTTGAACTCGTATTTGTGGTAGGAAATTAATCTGGTTTTAATTGCTCATGAGTCTGAAGTATGTTCCTTTTTGTAAAGCTGATCTCAAATAAATATAAATCAGTAACTGCCTATTCTTTAATTATGTATTAGTATATTGTACCTGCATGCTAGATGAGAATATAAGCATCTCTAGTTACAGTGTATTGGAGGTCATTAAATCTTCTCTGCTCTATGAAGTTTAGTAGCACTGCATTTCTAATTACTGAAAAATGTACTATGTGTTTGTTGCTTGTTTTAGAGTGGCTATATTTAGCTACAGTAAGACAATCACTTTATAAGTAACTCAGGGAGTTTTGACAATATGGAAAACAATTGTTGTAAAACACCCTATAGAATTACTAAAGTATTTTAAAAAATATCTGTCATGGTAAATAATTTTGAGATTTTAATGTAAAATGAAAAAAGTATCAATTATTTGAGAATATTTTTTAGTATTTCATAAACACATGACTGAATTCTACCATGGTTCAAACATATTGTATTAATTTTGTGAAAAGATGACTAATTCAACCTGCATTCTCTGTAGCATAAAATTTCTAGAAAAGATGCTGAAATATGTTGTGACCAAGTGATTTCCAGAAAATGTTTTTATTAGCTTTAGATTGTCACTCCAAGACTTAGGGGTACAGAAGCTTTCCGCTGTTTAGCAATAACTGCATTCATGAATTGTAATGATAAACTTTATTAATACTGTTGTTGCCATATTGCAAATATTGCTGTGATATGAAGTAGGAATTTGAGCCCGCACAGTTGCCACCCAAAAAAGCATTGCAAACAGCGATTTGTCTGGATAATAGTAAATCTTCAAATAACTGGAAGAAGGTCTAGTTGATCCACACAATACAAAAAATATGACATATGCAAAAATAACATAATAGCATGCCATGTGAATTCTTTCAGTAGGCCACAGTATTAGCAGATGTAGTTAGCATCCAGTGCAAGATACGGGTCATCAGCTGAGGTCTGGAGATACTTGAATTCATTTGTCTCTTAGGGTAGGCAAGTCTATAGTGCAATGGTTTGCTGCTACAGACAGTCCCTCAAGAGTCCATCCTCTGCGGTGGTCTGTGCTGCTAAGGAGAACATCCCTTTTTATTAAATTTAGTTTACCTTCTTGCATTATCTAAAGGAGGCATTTTGGTATAGTGTTTGACGTGTCTGTGGTACGGAAGCCAATGCTACTTAACAGGTTAATGTGAACAGATGCAATAAGGATATGAATCTGTTGCACAGTTGCTCAAACTCTGCTTCTAATGATCTATTCAGCTCATCAACCCAACCATTTGCAAATAGAAAAGCATGTAAATTACAGGCCACCTTTGGCAACTCTGTCCACCGCATCCCATTCCAGCATTGTGCTGAACTGTTCGTGTCCTGGAAGTATTTAAAAGCTGTGTAGATGTGGTGCTCAGATTCATGGTTTAGTGGTGGGCCTGACATTGCTAGGTTAAGTGTTGGACTTGATGATCTTAAAGGTATTTTCCAACCTGAACAATCCTATGATCCTGAGCAGGAAGCAAAAGTTGGCAGATGTGACCTTTTCAGAGAAATCCTGGTCCTAGAGCTGAAGTAAAGTAGCCTAATATCAGAAGGAAGGCTGGTAAAATGTCGTGTTGTACTGAATATGCCCCAAGACCACTGGTTCTTAAGTGCTGCTGTGTTTGAGGCAAAAGACAGACAACACAGCAGAGCTGGAAGACAAGGTTGTATATTAACCCTGTTGACTAAAAAATATGAATAGACTGACAATCGGGTTTTTTTCTGCTCAATTGCATGGTTAGGTGAGTGTGTTAAAGAATAAAACCACCCCAAAGCACTTCAGTTTTGCACAAGTGAAACAATTGGAAATTGTAAATGTGAAGGACCAAGGTGGTAGGACAAGCATCGTGGTTTTTTCTAAATGCGAACTATGACAAAGACTTCAATTACATCATAACATTTTTCAATGTTTAAATGCATGTTGTGTATTTGCAATTGTATACAACACTAGTAGAGTGGATTTGTCAGGAGAGGCAGTGTATGGAATATTATGATTGGGTCTTTTTTGTTAAACCTTCTTCAGGAAATGAAGTTTCTGTTACATACTTTGTAGAAATCATAGTGCTTCGTGGTGTTTGGGGGCTAACCTTTGCTAAGAGATCACAAATGCCATGTTACTTTGGGTTTCTGCATATGTAATTAAAACTTTTATGTTTGGATGGTGAGTTTCAGAAACCTATTTTTAATTCATTCAGATATGTGTTACAAAGAATGAAATTACAGAGTAGCTCAGAGAAGGAGAGAACTTGCCGAGTTGGTTGTGGGAAGAAATGTTAATAAGCTTATTGCATGAATAATGTTAAAGCAAGTGGGAGATTATTCTCAGATCACTGCCTTTTGACTTCCTCTTATAGAATAATAATATATTTGAAATTTATTTGAAAATGTGAAAATTTTTCTGAAATATCCTATACTGAATCAGTAGGGAATATTATATGAAATAATACTTCGAAGAGAAAACTAAAGAATTTGAGTAGGTAGATTTTTTTTGATATTGAGGGCAAGTTACTGTATGTAAAAACTTTAATTATATGTTGAATTAGTAACTGTGTACAACTTGTGGTCTTGTGTTTGCACATCATCCAAAAGTGAACAATAAAAAGACATTCTTTTTCTAGAATATTTTTTCCTTCTAGAGAATGCCGTGGATTTTGGTATCGGTTTTTGGGTTGGTTAGTTGTTTTGTTTCTTTTTATTATTAATGTGGTATGCTCAAAACCATTAAGGATATATTTACATTAAGTTACTTTCATACAGCAGTCCAATTAGCAGAAGGACTGTTATTAATAATTATTTATAATGTTAAAAAGTTACATAATTATTACTCAATGGTAGGAGAACATTTGTGAGTTTTCTACACACTGCAGTTTAAGCATGTTAGTCTGATTAGAGTTGTAAATTGAGTCCAGCCATGAACTTCAGCTGACAGGAAAAAGACTCCATATGTCTTTCAGACGAAAAGCGATCCGACTTCCATTAGTCTCTTTTTAAATGGATTGTTTGTTACCATAATAAGATGTTCCAAAGTCAACACCGGCATTTTGGATTGTTCTGTGTAACTGAGCTGGTGTAAGTGACTTTACCCGCGTATGACTTTGCAGTGGCACTGCAATTAATAGGTTTGGGTTGGGATTTTTTGTTTGTAAATGTAAATTTGAATAAGTTTTTTAAAGAAGTGCTTGTCATTTTTATTCTTACACGTTATGTTCATTGGCCTAAGGGAAACAGTTCAAAGTTCCTTTTGAACTATATTCTTTTATTTGCTGCACACAATGAATATCATAATTTGTTAAGAAATAGTTGTAAGAATAACTTAAAATGCAAAATAATACCCAAGATAAACTCTTCAAATAGAGATTTGAAATTACTTCCTATTTGTCTCTGACAAAATTGTATAATGCCTTTTAAATTGTTATAAAATAAAAGTTTAACTTCTTGCTGGTTATTATAATTTTATGGACTATGTTCGGAGCATGTGTTAAGAAAAGACAGTCCTAAATTTAATTTTTCTTTTCAATTATATTTGATCATAAATATGATCAGTCAAAACTACTCCAGCAGATGCTGACATGTGGCCTCAATGTGATGAGCTGCAGAAGAAAAATCTTCTGCATGTACCTCAAATAGCATCTCTGAGGCTTAGGTTAGAGGTTTTGCTGTACTTGGCAAAAACTAATCTTAAAATTTCTTGCAACTGTGGGTTCAATGAGATTGATATTAACAAAGGGCAATGTTGAGCAATAATTTTAAATTTTGAGTTGGTGGATTTTGAGCATTACAGAAGGGAAAGGAAAGACTAAGTAACTGTGAAGAGACTGCCTTTTCCCACTGTGGTCCTTAAAATATGTGCCCAAACAATAGTCTGTATACTATATTCAGGAAGCATTTACTCCATTAATTACTTTTTAAATGTCTATATATGTACCTTTGCAGTGGTCTAGTGTGAAAAATGTGATAATAAAAGCGTACAGAAGATCAACTATTCTGTGTAAAAATAAAAACACAGCTAGAAAAAAAGTTGCTATGGAATTCTTTGTCTCTGCTCCCCACTTCAATTCAGTTTGTTATTCTCCTTATGTGTATATGAAATAATTCATTCTATTAAAATGGTAAGCTATGGCAAATTCAGGATGCTTGAACAAGAGGTCAGATACATTTATGCTTTAATGCACTTAGAGTTGATATTTGAAAAATAAAGCAGAGTGGAAAACAAGTTGTGTTGTGACAATGAACAATTTCTGTTGTGAATAACAAGGAAATTCAGACAACAAGTTTAGAGAACATGACTCATCATAGAAACACCAGGAGAATGAAGAAGCAAAAAATGCCTCGCAATGTGTTGATTATTTTGTTTATAATATTACTCTCCTGTTTCTGGGATTTATGTTTTTCCCATGAAGCGATAGAATAGATACAAATAAAATAAAAGTACTTAGATACCTAACAACAGTGCCTGGCAATGCAATAATAAATATTTATTGTTAGCTTTAAACATTTCAGTTCAAACTACAAGCATGCTAGTAATTTGACCTTCTTTGCATTGACAAGAAAACAGTAGCACTCATTTCAAATATGGAAACTGTATTATTGTGACAAATGTTGGCTTGTCATCCCACTAAGAAAGATCAGTGGAGGCAAAGAGAAGCGCTGTGACCTAGTAGTGATTGGTTCAGAATACGCTGGTGGATGGTGGCTTTGGTATCATAGAAATGGATTGTTGCTCTCATCAAATAATCGTTGAACTTATTTTCATTTGAATATCTAGTATGACAATATGTCAAGGAAATCTTTTTTTTGACACTTGATTTCTCAATTGCATTAAAGAGTCTTTCACCATTTTATTTTTCGTTCTTCAAGTGATAGCAGGCATTTTATTTTCTTCTACTGAGCTCAAAAGTTAGGCAGTATAGCTTGGATGCTGAATAGTTGTTCTTCCATCTTCTTTGCAAAAAGTGTTTCAAATAAATCAGTATTCTGGTATTTTTCATTTCAAGCTTGTAAAAAGTAGAAAGAGTGCCATTTACTTTCAAAACAAATATCTTATGCAAGCACTGAAAATATACTAATTTGATAATTATTAATTCTTTCTAAGTTCTGATTTTTCTTCTGGAAGATGAGACATGGAGGATGAGGGACTGTTGGGACTGGAGCTGTGTGCTCAGTTGTGGCAGCAGGGGCTATGGATAAATTTCCTTTCTCTGCCTCCCATAGGAGAATCCTGAAATTCTGGTGAGGGCTAGTTTTAGGTGGAAAGTCCTTCTTTGGACATGTATCACTGCTAAAATATGATATTCATATGTAATATTGATACGGTACTGTTGAATTGTGTAGATTTTCCAAGTTAATTTTTCTTCTCATATTTTAATCTTTTCTTTCATATTGTTTTCTAATCTGAAACCAGCACAACTCTTGACTTGCTTTTCTGCCCGTCAGGATATCCTTTCTATTGGCTAAAATAGAAGACTAAGTAGGATCCTTTTCACAGAATGTTTCCCTTCTTTTCGCTTACTTCTGAGTAACATTTTTCGTCTTTAAACTACAAGTGAGCCATACACTGCAAATGGCAAAGCTGAGTTCCTTCTGTGTTGTCTGGCAGTCCGGCATGGCAATAGCTGTGCTAGCAGCTTGTCTCCGTGGGACTGGCCTCCTGTTCTGTTCGAGTGGCATCGCAGCTGCCTGCCTCACCTTCCAGGTCATTCACTCGTGCTGTGGTTGATGGGTCTTATGAGTATTTAATTTGTGAGGAGGATACTCCGGCAAACGTGCTCTGAAGGTACTGCAAAATGTTCTGCTAAGTACATTATCCTGCCATGCTTGAATGACTGCCGCTTACAGAAAAATTTCCTTAGATAAGACGGGAAAAATGCCAACTATACGAAAGCATCAGAGGGGAATGGCTGTACTGTTGTCTCTTTATGTGAGTGTGTGATAGGTCTTTGGAGAAAGTGCGAAGCAGAGGGCTGAAGGAGGCAACTGCCTTTCCCCTGATAGGTTGATTTGAGACCAATTTTCTTTTAATTATTTTTTTTTTTATTTTTTAAATCAGTGAACTTGGGGTTAAAGTGGTTCAGGTGTTAACACTTGTTGAAGGCAGAGAGGATGGTCATTATCAGGTGAGATTTTTTTTTGTCATAGAGTCAATGATGAAAAAGAGAGACTCCTCACGAAGTACTGATACCCAGGAGAAGACTGATGTAGTACATTATGTACTATATTCCAATTCAGTACGTCTTGGGTATTTTGTGCAATTTGCCAAAATTTCTCTTTGAGACTATGGCAGGCTTGTAAGAGAAAGAAAACACGTTTCGTGAAAGATCAGCTGAACCCATGAAGTGCTTGAGACAATTAAGCTTAGTAGCAGAAAATAAAGTTGTACATCTAAAGGATCAAATCACTTGAAGAATGTGATAAAGTTCTTGCCTTTACAAAAGAAACAGGAGACTAGAAATTATTGGAACTAGCAAGAAAACTTGTATTTTCCATAATTTGAAAACTAAGTCTTGTGTAGTTTCAATATATGTATGTCATGTTTGTGTAAGTTCTGTAATGTCATTTTGTTACACAGTAAAGGAAAAATAATTGCAAAGGCTGCCAGGTATTGTGGAGTAAACTTTTTATTAGATGCGGAACATAATCATAAGCGGAATTACAGATTACTTCAGTCATACTCAAATGAAGCACTTAAAAAGTGTTTAGTAGGAGATAGCTTGCTAGTGAAAAGTCTTCTGTACAAAAATGAGGAAGATGAACTCTTGGTATCTCTGTAGGAGTCTTAGAGCTAGTTATAAAATGAAGGCTATAAAGTTTTTGTTTGCTGCTATCTGTATGTCATGAAACAGCCAAATGGTTTCTAAAATGTACAGTCACAAACTGATTATAAAATTCCCGAGGGGACCTCTGATGGGGGCGATTGTAACTTAACAATGGAATGGTGAGTCACTGCAGGAGGAATTCATGTAATAATCTTTTCCGGTATTTAGAGGACCAGGAGGATAAAATGTCATTTAATTTTATTTGATTAAAAACTACTAGGCAAGAGAGAAAGAGGAAGTGAAAAATGAAGCATCTTTCTTTTATTTCAGGCATGGAAGATGAATGGTATATATAAAAAGCATATTATGAAGCAGTGTAGTATAAGGATTAATTTCAAATCTGATCAGTGCTCCAAAATGCTTCTACTAATAATAAAATTATTTTATTTTTGTAGCTTAAGATGATATTTATTTATTTTAAGTTCTACAGGCAAAGTGTTGCTTTTGAGTGGAACAGCTGGATTATGAGGCATTTGTGTGAGTTATTGATTGCTAGTTTAGGCATACATATCTGTGCAGTTCAAAGATTATCCATGGAAGATCTTTATTTACCTTAAAATGTAATGCCAAAATGTGCTTAATGTGGCCTTAATTGGGTTTGCTAGAACACCAAAAATTCTTTAGCCTATTCCATTAATGCTAGATGCAGTATTTATCCAGTATTTTATGTTCAGACCCGCAATTGCTTCTGCTTGGATCAGAGCTGTGTCCTTTTTCTGTACGGCTCCCCGTTTAAAGATTATGTTACAGTTGTCTGTTGCTGCTCAAAGGTTTGACTGGTTTGTGTTGGTTCTTTCAGAAAGGGTAATATAATTTGGTGAGCATGTGTTCATTCACAGTGAATGCTTGCATGAATTCTTAACTAAAGCTTTTAGGTACTGTCACAATATTGAGAGCTTGTCACTGTGTCATGGTACAACGATCCTTATCCTTTCTCCTTTTCTCTCCTTTGCACTGCTAGTATTAATTTTTTGTTTATTTATAAGATCTTCTATATGGTTCATTAATATTCAGCACATATAAGGAAGCAGTTTATCGAGCTTAAAGTTTATCAAATTTAAAATTATTGAAAGAAGAAGCAGATGTGTGTGAGGAAAGGTGAGGCTGTTGAGCAAAATAACAAATATAAACTTTCTTGAATGAGCCACGAGGTCTTCATACAAACTAAATTAGAAGAACAAACTCTCCATGACCTTCAGTATGAATACCTGTTTGGGTGTTTCTCTCTTCTTACATTACTTTTTTTTTTTATGTTTTACAACAGTATGCTTAAGCCAAAGTAGAAATGCAACTGAACAGCATCTTCTCTAATTTCTGCATCTCTGAATTCTCGTAACTGTTTCCTCTCAGTTGATTTAACGGATCTCTGTTGACTGGAGGGAACAAAATTAGACTCCATGCAAACTTAGTTTGTGCTCAATCTGTACCTATGTTTGTTTTACTCAGAGTGCATTCAAAGTTCCTTTAGTCCATAAGACTGGAGAGATTGACTGTGTCTGCCTACTGTTACTAAAAATCTTCGAGACTTTGTTTGTATGTGCAAAACACTATGACATGGTGTATGTTCACAGACAATAAGTATTTCTCAGAAGCAAGGGAAATGTGTAACTCAAGCCCTTAGCGTATCTCATACCTGCAACCAAAATAGGATTCCTCTTAAAATGTTATTCTGCATCTAATTAGGAGGATTGGACATCAGTATATTTTAGTAACCTAAGTACATAGCTTATGCTTGCACAGTGAAAGCAAAAATCAGTGGTATTGTCTCTTGAAAACCGACGTTTTCTGTGCTGGTTAGGTTAGTCCCAGTCAGCCTATATGTGTGTGTGTGCTGCCATCACACTTTGATCTGTGGTACAAAACTCAGATAGTGACATTTTTTTAATTGGTACACAGTACATCAGCCTTCCTTTTAGACACATTCTTCCAAAGCAGATGGTGCTGATGACTTCCTGGAGTCCCATGTCCTATGTATCTTGGTATCCATCACATTGAGCAAGTCCAAACAAAACAGTCAAACAAGTGGCTTTCCTCTGAGCTCAGGGTGTGAAAAAATGGGAAGAGTATGAAGCTGCAGTTGGTTGGGCCAAATGATTGTCTTTCTGTTCTGGAAGGACTGCTGGAGGGAGGTCACAGTCTCTAAAAAGATTCCTCTGACATGATTGCAATTCTGCATAAAATACAAAAAGATTTCCAAAAAGACATTGTGACTATATTGAGTGGTATGTTTTCCTCCAGCATAGGAGAGTGATTAGCAAAAGAAGCTTTAAGTCAACAACTGATTTATCACTGTTCTAGGGTAAAAGTGTTGTCTTTTTCACTTCACAGCGTTTCCTTGACATGACATTTGGAGCCGGAGGTCACACTGCAGCTCTCCTAGAGAAAGCCAGCGACATTACCGTGTATGCACTAGACAGGGATCCCACAGCTTATAAAATAGCTCAGCGGCTTGCAGAATCGTACCCGTAAGTTGTCTTCTTCTGTCTTAAGTATTGTTGAGATAAGGTTGATGCTGAGGCATTATATACACAATTTAATGTTATTTTTATAGTTCTAATAAATAGTTTTTAATGACTTATTATGGAATTGCATTATATGCTGTATGTACCCTGTTAAACTGTAGATCCATATCCATTTGAGTATTTGTGTAATAGTTCTGAGGTTTTTGGAATTAAGTGCATATTCTGTACTCTGATAATTTTGAGTATGTGTAAAGTTGCCAATTTTATATTTAAAACTTGATTTAAAAATATGAATGTACTCTACTTGATTTGAGATGATTCTGATGGTGGAGTTGTACAAAAGCATACACTTTGTGGTAAATATTTCACAAATAAGATGCATAATATACTTCTAAGTTAAGAGGTAAATGGCCTATGAATATTTTAATTTAAAAATAAAAAACCAAAAAGTAATTGCCATTCAGTATTAAGATTGCTAAATATTTTGCCACTGGCTTCAGAAACTACTAAACAATTTCATAAGCTACTATTTCTGTGTAAAGCTCATGCTTCAGTTTTCTTTTTAAATAGAGTGCTGAATTTGCTAAATGAACAATTGCTAAATGCATATTTAAAAAAAAATTTATTGCAGAAAGTTCTTGTTTCTTTAGTCAAGAAACAGCCCAGTCAGAGCATTAGTACCTTCATGCAAAACTGTGCAATACGTAGAGTTGAATATGAGCTTTTCAGAAAGTGCTATTGTTTACATTTGACCAAGAAGTAAAAATATGTAGGTATAAAATTAAATAATATGAAATAATTAATATTTAGGAAATTTAGGAAAGTAGGAAGGAGAGGAAATTTAGTGTCAGGTTGAAAACATTAAAGTATTTCAAAAGAGCTTTACATGAGGAAAAGCAAATCTTGCCAATAAGAAAACTGAAAGAGGTGGCTAAAGAAACACCAAATTGTTCAGTGTGACGAGAAAGCATAGCTCAGTTTCTGGTCATCCTCCGTAAGACCACTCAGGCATATTTCTCTAAATTTTCAGTTCTTTGTGGGCTGAAGTGACATGCAGTGTATACTTATAATTTTGTGGAATTCCTCTCTGAACTGTTATTTCTCCAGAGAATGGGGTTTTTTTGTCAGAACTGTGTGGAGAATATTGGCAAGGAAAGTCCATTTTCTTTAAAACTAAGCCTGCAGATGCGTTCCACCAGATGCCATGGGAGTTGTAAAGTCTTTTGTTCTCTGTTGTAGAAAAAAATAAAGTAGTCCAAATTAAAGCTAATCTTAGATCTAATAAAAACTTTCAGAAACATTCACACAACGTAAGACAATGATGAACAGCCCTCTGACTCACTGTATGTTTGTCTGTCAAGTATCCTATTTTCCAGGTGTATGAAGAGATGTTACAAGTGTTGGATGTTGTTTTGCTGATGATTGATGTTGTTAATTCTCTGCTTGCTTATGTTTGTCAAAAGATGAGCTTTAGTCAGTATAGTATTGCAATCGATGTAACTTACTATACCTTTATTAAAAAAGGAGGTCTCCTAGTTCCTCTTTTTGTTCATAAATCATATAAACTTGGTTACTAGGATTCCAGACGTGGCGTTGTCCATCTTTGCAGATGCACACTATGATTAGAATGAAGTGGATTCTTAAATAACATCGTGTTAAGTTGTTAGTGAAAAGTCTTAATCACTGCAAAAAGACTATGTACTACTTGTATATATACGGCAAGATAGAGAGCAGTATTCTTATTTATTTTGGTGGTTTTATCGTCTCCTGTTTTTTCTATTGGAAAGAACAGATGAGTCTCTCTTCAGAAGGTAAATATATAATTTTTTGTAATAGTTGACATTGAAAATTAAGGTAAAAGAATATTCATATATGATATATGTGCCCATTTTTAATCTACTTTCCCTGAGAAGTCGGTTTCATAAAGCATTGCTAAATTTAAAGGGAGGCAGGAGGAAGTATATGTATATAATTTATAAATAACAGGTAAAGCTCGGATTTGCTTACAAGTCACTTGTAAATATAAAGGATTTACTTATGAGATACAGAGCTTTCATAAATAAACTTTTTATTTCAGTATTCATTAAAAGATCATTGATCTAGTATTATGGGATTTTATTGTCTATTTTCTGCACTGCATTAGAAATACATCTTTTATCATAATTTTTTCAGTTTAATTCAAGACTGAATTGACACCAAAAGCTCCAGGAATTTACCTAGTAGACATCTTTACGTGGTCAGGTCTACTCTCAGGTAAAATAGTTCCCTGGTTCAGAAATAGTTGTGCTGTCTCAAAAATGGCCAGGGCAGCATGCAGTGGCGAGCTGAGAGAAGTGTGGGGCTGTCACTTCTGTAAGAAGCACAGCCCTAGATGTAACGGACTGAAGAACTGCAGCACAGAAATATCAATTTCTCCATTGTTTTTCTGTACTGCGGTGGGGTTTTTTCCCTCTTCTGTTTAACATTGCTGTTTGGGAGAGGTAATTTGACTTGAGTGCTTTACTGCCTTTGGAGGTGATGGCGCAAGGTGGGGGAGCAAAGGCTGTTATGCAGCCATAACCAATAAAACTTAATCATACACTGTGTATGGTATTGTGAATGCAATGGGAAAATCCAAAGTCATACATCAGCTGAGTTTTCTGTTGCCATTTTGTTTCTACTTAAAATGATATTGTACCTGTTTAACTGGGGATGTTAAATTCCAGCGTACCAGCTATGTGGTGCAACTTGAGTCTTGCAGTAGTATTTGCGGTAGTCCATCCTACCCTAAACAACTTCAGTTCTCAATATTCAGTGTTAATTGCTGTTGTTTATTCTGGTTGGGCAAGATAAATAATCTTACTAAAATCATAAAGTTCCAACAGTTACTCACCATGAGGTTTCATTTTTTATGCATCCTATATCTTAAGTCACTGAGTTACAAGATTATTAAAGCTCAAGTGGCAGAAATATGCCCAAAGATATGGTTAGAAGAGGAGATAAATATGGCTAAATTAAGGGATTTTTCTATATTCAGAACTAATAAATGAAGTCCTCCTTGTACTTAGCCGAAAGACAGCTGGAGTAATAAGTCACCGAATGAGAACACTGAGGAAAAATGTATTTGATATTTGTATTTTAAATGTGTCTCTTTGCTTCTTGGTAGTGATTTTGTCAGAACTGAAATCTGAAGAGGATAGAGTTCCAACTGCAGTTCTTGCATTCATTTAGTCTCTCTGTTTATTATTTTTAATCTTTAAAATATGTAGTGCTGCTTTAATAAGGAGAAAATGGGTCAGGGCCTGTTAGATATTCAGCGTGTGGGTGGGAATCCTTTGACGTGCTTTCTGGGGAAGCCTCTAACTTGGGAATTGCTGCTGAGAATCCAGGAGAACAAGATAAAAATCAGTCAGTAGCAATATATATTACAAGTAAACCCTTTCACGCCCACTGATAGGGAGAGGTTAGAGAGGTGGCTGAAATCTGGCAATTAACCAGCATCATTGCAAGCTTTTAAGTATAAGAAAACCTGTGCAAAGCCTACGCAGAGGAGACAGCATGTTCTTTGTAATGCTCTGAGCAGAATATGAAATTGTGCCCCCAAAGTAAGGATAAATAGTATAAAATTCCTCATAGAATCTAACTACCATTTTGTTGTAGGTCTAAAGTCATTCTGAGGTGTGATGGTGCTTATGGAAAATCTTAGGAGATATGTTGGCCAGTTTGAAGCCCTGAAGGAATATTCACAAGCATCAGATTTAAAACTGTGAACTATTTCATCTCCATATTTTTTCTGTTACTGCTCGAGTCATTTTGCGTTTCAATATTAAGTGAAAATTAAGAGTTTTATGAATAATTGATATTTATCAGTTTGGATGGTTGTTTTGGTTTAGGCAATTTCTCCCACAATATCAAAACCATTTTGATAGAGAAGGATCTTAGGATGTCATCTAGTCCAGCCTCATCCTTCAGGCAGGTTCAATAGGAAAAATTTTAGACTAGATTGTAACCTGATGTGAGTGGGTGGTCTTGGGATTTTTTTAAGGCACAATATGATTCTAATGCACATTCAGTTTCTGATCTTATTATAGTGCTGTAGCATTAAATAGTAACTTTGTGCAGCACCACTCTCTAGCAGACAGTATTCTAAGGTGGCCCCTGGAGTCATACCCCGTCTGATTGATAGTGTTTTATGTTGGTTTATAATGTTTACAGAATTTAAATTAAAAATTGAGAGATGCATCATATTATCATCTCCTTCAGACTTTGTTGAGTGAATCGCTGCCCCAAGTGTGCAGGAAGTGATCCTGCTTCTGTGAGTTATTCCTGCTTTCCTCTGTTTCTTTTCATATTCTCTGTCTGAGATACTGCTAGGTCAGGGCAGTCAATATGATCATCTGCACATCTATCTGAGTCATCTTGGACATCTTTAGACAACAGAAGTGTAGGCCAAGCAGTTTAATTACTTTCCAGGCCAAGAAACTACAGGTTTTGGACCACAGGTAGTAATCAAGAAACTAAGAAGCATTCTGTTGAATATCGATTTTCTTCCATCACAGCTTTTCATCGGTAAAATGCTAGTTCTTCGTACAGAATGAGGGGACCTTTATTTCTTGAGTTGATGAAGAGGGATAAGAAGCTTCTGAAATAATTTAAAACAAACAAAATCCCCTCTAGGTATTGGTTAAGGATGTGGAGCTGAATGTGGGTGATTTGGATTTTTTTGAGTACAAATGTCCAGATCCTTAATTTGTTTTTAAGGACATTGCATATACGTCCAAGATCAACTTCATCTGGAATGCAGGGTCAAGTGTTACTTCAATCAGCGGTAGTTTCAGGCACTCCCATTGTGCTGGGTGTTTTAATTCATCTATATCAGTATGGTATAAAAGTGTTCAGAACATCTTTAAAATTTAATGTTACAGCTTTTACATGCAGAGTGTTTCTGAGGACAGTTCCATGAAGCTTTACTTGTCTTATAGGACTTTTTTCTAAAAGGAACAAATGCCTTTTCTTTTGAAGTAACTTATAATGCTGAAAACATCGTTGAATTTACAAGATCCATAATGGAGACGTTGACTTTTCCTTTCAGCCAGTTTTCCATCCTTTTAGTTTTTATGAGAAAGTTCCTTACAGGTGTTTAGATGACTTAAGTACTTTTATATTACTTTTGTAACCATGTTACCACTCGAAAACGTGTAAAACATCTTCTCTTTGTTGAGCTTAAATTCTAATTAAAAACATTTTTAAATGCTATATGTCAAAAATATATTCAGAAATATCTTCTATAAACTTTTAAAGCATTTTTTTTAGTAGCTAAACAATTGAATTCCAGGTATATTTTCATTACAGTAACACACCAGTTTAGTGTTTATAAAAATAACAACCACTTTGTAAAGGGAACTGGTAGAATATTCTTTTCACTGTTATTTTTTCATAAGAGCAAAACTCAAGATCTGGCTTTTTTCAATGAGAGAGGGAGGAAGGAGAGAGAAGAGAATGTGGGTTCTAATTTGATAGCTAGTTGCCTCAGATCTTGTCCTATTGGGAAGATGTTATCTTCTTATTTCTCAGCAACAATTAGTATTTTTAGCTTGTGGTTTGTCAAGAGCTGTATACTTAGCTTATTTTTGCTCATATTTATGGTAGGAGGCATCAAGGCACTTTACACACAAGCAAGAGGACGTAAGCTGCACTGAAATACTCCTTTTATCAGACAATAAAGGCCAAAGTATATTTTGTCAGTACATGGATTATAATTTTTAGATTAGAAGATTCCAGCATTTTCATATGAAGGTGAAGATGATAGAGATGTGTGGACTAAAGAAGATGCTTGCTACTTATTAGGAGGATGGCCAACCTTGTTGGCATTTACTAAGTAACTAAAACAGAAAAAAGCTCGTAGCCTCTGATTCATAATTTTATTCAAATTTGATAAAAAGGAAAACAGGTAACCAAATGAAAATGTTTGTCAACACATTTTTCTATCAGTATTGAGCATCACACTTAACTATGAAATGCACAAATGTATAGAGAGGTTACCTGGAATTCAGATTTTTCTTCTGATTGAGTCATTGTACTTCAAATACTAATATTCCAATCTTAGATACATTACAATTATGCATATAAGTGACATGGACCATAAAAATGAATTACTTTAAGTTTGACTGCGTAATTCCATTTTTTTCTTGTCATAATAATAAACATCATTTGCATTTTAATTTGATTTTGGCCTTTGTGACTCAGCTATGCCAAGTGTTGTGCAGAATATTCAGCAGACTGAGAGTAAAATCAGACAGTTAATTGCTGGCTTTGTATTTGGATGCCTGAAAAGTCCCCGTTTGGTCCCCATGTGTTGCCTTATCTAGTTGAGAGGCGTCCCTGCCCACAATAGGGAGGCTGGATTAAATGATCTCTGAGGTCCCTTACAGTCTAGGCCATTCTATGATGATTACCTCTATGATGATGATTACAGCAGCTTTGCTTGATCAAGTAGTCAAGAGTCAAGTAGAAAGATCTCAGAGAATTTCTGTATAAAATCTTGGTGGAGAAAGCTTTGTAACTTGGAATGGAAGTTACCTGTGGCCTTGTCACCAGTGAATGGTGCGATATTGACTAGTAAGTGGTCTTAACTCTTGACACACAGAGATTTAGAAGAAATAATACAAATGTCATATCTCAACAGCAGAAACGATCTGTGACGTTGTTTACTATACAGTCTTACACTAATCATGAGAAGTTAGAGGATGCTCAAGCTTATTTTTTTTAAATAGGAGTCAGGAAAACAGAACCAAATTCTTTCCGATAGTGATATCTAGATTGGACATTCATCTGCAAGGTGATCTATGCCACCTGCGAGGCTGGGAAGAGAAAGAGGAAGATAAGAAGCACTCCCTTCCAGCAAGCTGTTGTCTTTTTATTTCTGGGAAGCACCGTTGATTTTGTTGTTGTTGTTGTTATAAGGATTACATGGAGACCAGAAAACCTGCACCTTTGCCCCTTTAAAGATACTAGGAACCAGTTCCTGTGAATTTATGTGCATCAAAACCTGCAGTTAAGGAAAGTCTGCGTATGAAGGTTAATGGTGGTGTGGTATTCTTTATCATGATAATGAAAGGAGCCCCACAAATAGGATTATTTTTACAGTACGCTTAAGGTAGCTTTTTTGTGTTGTGGTTTATGACTTGTGTAGTATGAATGATCTTATTTCTGCATGTTTGGAAAGCACTCTGTGCCATGGGAAAAAAAAAATCAAGTTTCTGCAAATAAAACTTAATTAAAATATTGTTCTCTTTTGCCTTTAGAACTTTTTACCAGCACTCAGATTAACAATAGTACTACCTAAAATGGCTGGTAATAATGAGAATTTATAAGACTCATCATGAAACTGTTGACCAGTCTTTAAGCTGTTTTTAATATTTGCTTTATAATACAAAGTAGGCGAGACCTGTCACATCATGCTTGTGAGAGAGAATTTCCATGTTGATGTTCCCAGGTATTTGAAACACTACTGGTTTGTGAGCAATCCAGCAGAATAAGCAGCAGGCACGGAATACTCTGGTATGCTTGGTCTCATCTTGCCCTTTGTTTTTCATGGTCCTGTACTTGATGGGCAGGGCATCAAAGCTATGTCCAAAGGAAACCTGGACTTCTGTTCTTTGGATAATTTGCAGATAACAAATAAGGAAGGTGCTGTAAACTTTTCATGTTAATTGGATATCCTTTTTCATAGTTGTTTCCTTGAGACACTATTTTATTATAAATTGAGATATATTGCAGCAAGAAATATGAATAAAACAAAATTCTACTGAATTTTAAAAACTTTTTAAAATTCTATACTTCTTTTTCTGTGCAAGGATTTCATGGCTTGAAGACCTTTATCTTACTAAGCCTTGAAACAAGGGACTGAATATAATTATATAATCAGGGGAATTTCTTGTTTTCAAAGGGATGTGTTTCCATTTTTAATTCTCGTGGTTAATAGGAAACATTGAGAAATAGAACTGTGCAGAACTAAAAAGGTCTTGTCCTCTCTTCTCTCTAATCATAATTATGGTAAGAAAAGTCAATATTTGGGTGGTGAGCTGAAAGCTTCTCAATGAGTCAGTGTTGCAAGTTTATTAGAAATAGATTAATATGTAAGAAAACTAGGGTGTACTAAAATGCCTGTATCCCTTCATTCTGCAGCCACATAGGTAGTATGCGTGCTTTAATTACTGAACCTTACTGAAGTTTTTGACTCAGAGTTGCATTCCCCTGGCAGGTCTGACAGGGTTTTCTCTCTGCCAGGAAGCTCTTCTCTCCTGTTAGTCTTCCAGGCACAAGTCACACCTTGATCAATTGTACCATAGCCTTTGAATCCAACTTTTTACCAATACATTCAATTTGAGCCTTTCATTTCTGTTAGCAATGCAATAGATGGAAAAAATCAAAAGCTGTTTGAAAATCAAATTAAATAGACTGTTTTCCTGTTATCCACACAGCCACTTATTCTTAGAAGGCACTTAGGTTGGTACAGAGCATTTTGCCTTCAATAAATTTATGTTGGCGATTCTCATCTTCCTCTTTGTGTACTGGGAAATAGTTTCTGTGAGGGCTCGCTGTATAATTTCCGCAGTGATGAAAGTGAGGTCACGCCAGCCTGAAGTTCTCTCAACACTCCTTCCTGACTGCATTTTGATGCTCTCATGGCACTGACCTTTTTCCATTCATCGAGGACTTGATCGCCACAGTGCGACTGTCTTGCTTGCTCATCCTGTACTATGGTGTTAGCACATTTCCCTCCTTGTCGTTGATAGTGAGCACTTGGAGAAGATTTTGCTAATAAATGCTTAGGGTTTTATTACCTCAGCCTTTCAGTGAAATTTCTTACTAGGTCACCTGTGCCATTCTCTAATCTTCCATGTCTTCATATATCCTGAGTTCCTTCATGCATCAGGAGAGCCTCTTGGGGCCTCTTGCTTACCTGTTGCCTAAACAGGTCGACGTCTTCCTAAATCCTGAGATTTGTATTCTTCTGCTTGTCTCCCTCACTACCATCATGTTCATCAACAATTTTGCAGCAAAGTCTTAGACTGCGGAATGGTAGTCTAGATTAGGATCTTGGATGTCAATGCTAAAAAGTATTTTTAGACAGTTTTATTCCTTCCATGATGGATAATCAATGCTATGCAGTGTCCTTCCTCCAGAATCTGACTGAGGTTGTCTCAGGAACTGAGACACCTCAGGTCACATATTGTTGGAATGCTTGTTTCTGGTACCAAAATTTTTTACTAATTCCATATTTTTGTTAATGTGGATATTGTATAGTTTACTACAAGTATTCCCGGTGGCACTGTATGAAACTGCCACAGAACTTTCTTACTACATAAACACAGTCTTTGTCCAATTTTCATTTGTTGCAGTCTTTTTTCTTTTCTCTACAGGGAAACTTACTGATTCCCAGTAAACAGTTAAATGTGATGATACAGATTGTATGTTAATACATATGTCGAAGACCATTTCTGATAAATTTCCTGAAGAGTTTAATTCCATTTTTAATTTGTAATGCTCTTAGTACTGAAAAGGTTAAATTGTAAGGAATTTTAATTTATATTACCTTGAAAAGGTATTGCAGAGGAGAAGCATAGCATCATTTACTAACTTGCATAGCATCATTTACTAACTTGCATAGCATCATTTACTAAGCATATCTCAGAGCATTATACTTGTTAGAGGTGAAGCTGGACTCAGCTGTATTATTTTATTTCTTTTAAAAATATTGACTGTATTGAGATCTTAAATGCTGGCAAATTCTCAAATCATTATGACTGACTTGAAAATGTTTTGAATATGCCCATGTGTTTAAAAAAAATAAAACTCTCTAAAGCGCTTTGGTCAAACTCCTTGAATATTTTAAGCTTGAATGACAATTTCAATAGAGCTTTATATGAAAAAATGCACCCTTTAACTAGAACCAAAATTTTCTCAGTGTTTTGGCTTTCTGACGTCTTTCTGTCCCATAATCAACTTTAAGAGGTACTGCAGGTGGCTTGGAGCTAGAGTGAGTTGACGATTAACAAGGATTTACGCAGCTTTTTGCGTCACTTTTTATTTCCGAATCATTTGCTAACAAGTGACCTAAGGGCTTAAAATCGACCAGGACAATAAACAGCAGAAGCCTGTGGTGCAATTGATGCTGATGAACAAAGAAAAATTATAGAAGTCAAAATAAGTATTATTTCATTGGTTGCACTTAATACTATAAAAAATTGTTCTATTGCTTCTACAGGCTTTTACTATGCTTAAGTCTCTTCTTCTGAAATTCTAGATTTAGTGTAGGTAACTTGTAAGTCTATCACAAGCTTTTGATACGGGCAGGATTTCAGGTAGTGAGGAATTTCCTTTACTTTGAGTGATACATGTAATGGTATGAATGTCTTAATATGCTTGAACTAAACATTGGAGAGCCTACAGCTCAAAATTACACCTATCATTACTCCCTAAACTAGACTGAAGTTATTACAACTTCTTCATGCTTTTTTTCCTGGAAGTACATATTCTAGTTCTGATTAATTTTTTAAGATCTTTGAAGGCTATATATTTATTGCAAGACTGTATGATTGTAGGTATTTTTGTTTTATTTTTTAGCTGAGAAGAAGTTGAAACTTTAGCAGTTAAATATCCTCTAAAATCTTTCTTGTGACTCAGACAGAAAGGATGCATGTTGTGCTGTATACTAAATAAATTGAAAATGTCCTTTAAAGCTTGCATGCTACAGTTAGTACTTGATATGTGGTTTATATGATCGTGTCACACCATCTTCTGAATGTCATGGTGATACGTAGTGTGACTCTCTAGTGAAAATACAGTTCAAGTAGTGTATTTTCAATATATTGATTAATTTTTATTATGAATGTGTAGCAAAGTTCTTCCAGTGTTATGCAAAAATGCTGAATATAGTTAAAAGGGCTTTCTTTTAGCTAGACTGACTCACTCTGATTCTGTTTGAGAGCAGTCAACGGGATTTTTGATCGTAAGGTTTGTTCTATTCTTTGCTTATGCTACGGCTCATAATTCTAAAATGAACACTTCCTGGCAGTTTGCTCCAGGAGCTTTCATTGTTGATTGCCTTTATTCCTCATAGACAAACTTGGGTAGTAGAGTACTCTCTTGCACTTTACGTTTATTGGAGGCTGGGAATGGAACGTTAAATGCTGGCTTATTACTGTGTATTTATGCAATTGCAGTGGTCCTACATGAATTTACACCAGAGTCAGGCCCTGATCTTCAGCACGGACGGAATTGGACTTTTTTTTAGGCTGTTTTGCAGAAGAGCAATATTGTTGTCAGTCATGACTTTTGTTCAAGAATTTTAGGAGTCTTTCGGGTTCAACAATTAAAAAGCATCTTCCCCTATTTTCCTGTTGCTTGCTAAGAAAGCATTCTTTCCAGAAACCCAGTGCTCTCGTTAGCAGACTGAAATCAGACCTTCAGACCCTGAGGGCCTGAACTTTATGGGGTGTGTGTTGCTTTGACAATAATTGCAAGACACTTAGGATTACCCTGTAGGTATGGAATAGCTAGACTTGGTCACCTGTCTCAGAAAATCGCATCTTAGCAAATTGGGGAATAGTAGAGATTTCCAGCAACAAAAAAAACTACAGAAGAAAAGCATGATGCAGAAACCTGAATTTTATGTTAAACTGAAGCAACAGCTTCCTTCATTGTCTGAGTGCTTAGTCTGTCTTTTGAGTCTGATCACTTGATTTCTTCACCTGAAGTTAACTTTTCTCAGTTTTCTTGAACCTTAAAAATTCTTTAAACTGGAAGAACTCACTCTTGAGTTACATGTTGTTGACAAGAAATGAATATATGGTGAAAGAGGGCATCCCACAGTGGCATAAAGGATACGGTGAAAGGATGAGTACTGTTACAGAGCTGCCCACTCAGTCCTTTGCAAGGAGGGAAGCTGTCAGGGCTGCAGGGGCCGATGCCTTTTGTGCCTGTGTGCTACTCTAGAGCTCTTCCCTCTAATCGTAATTCTTTTAATGGCTTATAAACAAAAGAGGAGTTTGCAATGTTATTGGTAATGATGGGGTATTTTGCTGCTTCTGTCCTATGAGAGAGGATTTAAATTTTCCCCAGTGAGAAGACAAAAAGTAGAAACCTCAATGCAGCAGCACAGGCTGCGAGATACTGATGAAAATGGGGCCATAGCCAAGGCAGCAAATGTGCATTGCTTCGCCAGTGGCCCTGGCAAGCTCGGTCATAGATGGTCCCGTCACTGCTCTGGCTGTGGTTCTTCATATAAAAACCTGTGGCTGAGACACTTGGTCCCTCTTGAGATGAATTTCCTTTTGCCAGCCTACACAAGTGCACCAGCTGATATTAGGGGTGGGAAAAGCCAAAGCAAACCAAACTAGGTGTGCGGTTTTTTAACAATGATATGTTTAAAATGTAGTGGTTATTCTGCAGTGTGGGAAATAAAACAGCATAAGAAAGTTGTGTGCTGCAATTTAAATGAGAATGGCAAATAGAAGTCACCTTTTTTGAGAGGATTAAAAGCTGCCCTATCTTGATTAAAAAAAAATTTACTGTTCATAGTCAATTGTACTTTGAAAGGGCAGTTGTTGCTTTTTGTTCTTTTTCTCTTTTTAGCATTTGTTGCTACTCATTGGAGGGAAAAACCTACTGGAAAATTAGGGCTGTTCTGCAGCTAAAAAAAATGCTTGCAAAATATAATTGGGTATTATTTGCTATTTAAAAGTTTCTTGCAGACAATTTTTGCTTCCTGTACCTTTCTACCACTCAGGATTAAGTACTGAGAAGGGAGTAGACAATCCAGCAATGAAAATGTTGAAGTATATGTAGTAAGATATTTTTTGCTACTCCTTAGATACTCATGATAACTAATATGTAAGAATTTCTTTTGGCAGCTTTCTCCCGTTACTTGAGGTTCTTTTTTCAGATTGGTGCTGCCTGTCCTTTCTTTTTGAAATGAACAGGTGTTAAATGCTAACACTGTTATTTTTAATTATTATTTATTATCATCCGAATCAGAGTTTAAATGCTCACATGCTGAGTCTAAAACTCAAGTTTCCTAAACTTGACAATAAAAGATTGGTAAACTCTGCAGGGTCTACAGCCAAACTGGGTTTATTTTGCCTGTATGTTTTTGTGGAGCAACATCTTGAGCATTTTTAATTGTGAATAAAAGTTACTATGTATATTTGCAGAGACGCAGAGCATGGTACAAGTATTTAAATTACTTAGCTCATATTCTGATCTCTGAAGTGGAAATAATGCCTGCTCTCCTAGGAATACCTAAAAAGATGCTCAAGACAGAAATGATTTGAGATGGACAAGACTTGCTATTGAAGGGAAGGAGGCTTTTTAGTGACTACTCGAGGAGTTGACAGGGTCTACCCATGCTGCCTGCTGAAGGGAGGAGGGGAAGCACCATCTCAGGGGTGGCACCATGGACTGCCAGAGTGTAATGGCAGAAAAAATCATTTTTGCTTCTAGTTCAGATTATGCTTGGGGAAGATCGATCCTCCTGCACCCTTCCCCAGTTTAAGCCCCTTGTAAGCCACAGCTGAACCAGCTACAGAATTAGGACGCAGCAGGTTTCAGAGGTTTACAGCCTGACCAAAGGAGGATGACCCCATGCATCAACCCTTGAAAAGCACATCTCCAGAGGACGAGGCTTAGGGGACCTGCCATCCTCTCCCGAACAATATTCAGGATAATGTACGTTTTGTACCCGAGGGACAGGGTAGAGGGTTTAATTGCTGGATAACTTCTAGCTCCTTCCAGATCCCCGTCATACCTACATCTCATGCTGTCATCACACTTCAAGTTCCAACTCTAGAACTGTGAGCTGCTGGATGTGCTCAGTTTAACCAATCATGAAATTTTGGCAAAACAGCATTTCAGCCGTCGTGAAATGGAGAACGTTATCATTTCTCGTCATGTTTTGGCAAGGTTACCTGATCAGACTTAGATTTAGAAAGGAAAAGACTAGTTACATCTAACTTAAGTGTTTGCTCAGGATGCTGTAGCCTCATCTGTGTGGGACCCCAGATAATGGTTTGAGGAACCTGCTCTCAGATCAGTCTTTCTGTCTCTAGAGCCTTGTGTGTTACCTTCAGAGCACTGTCTGTTCCCTTCCCTATGGATGCAGCCGTGGTTTGCACGGCTCAGCCTCTGTTTGTGCGTAGGCATAGCTGGAAGAATTCAGATTTTAAGCTCCGCACCTGCCCCGTAGTTTTGTCTATCATCTGGGTCTGGACCTGTAACCTGTTAAGTTACATGAGCATGGCCCATGTTTTGCATCTTTTACAAAATTAAATGTGAAGAGATCATTTTGTTAAACAGTTGCTCCGTAGAAGGAATTGAAAGGAAGGGAAAGCCGTTTGCTACTTAATGTGGTTTTTAGAGAGTCAAAGATCTATCATAGTGCAGATCTTTACAGCTTGATTTCTGCTAGGCTGTCTTTTGGGGTAAGGTGCTATAAATGTTTTAAAAAATGTCTCTTTCACTTGAAATTGCTTACTCTGATTTTGGCTATATGTTTTGAAAAATGAAAGAGAAATAATCTGTCTGATTTTGCCCTCTCAAATCCGAGTAAGAGGATATTATGAGGTAGAAAATACTATTTTTATACTATCTATCACCTTTGTTAACATTTTATTAGACATAAATCATGTAGTTTCGGGTTGCATAGTGACAATATGGTTCACCATGTATTCTATTTTTATAACTTTATTTAAAACTGACATGTAACTTGCTGTACCTGAAACCCCAAGTGAGCCAGTTATTGGAGTGTAACAAAGTTTTGACGTCAGAACTGCTATTTATTCCACTGGCAACCATTAGCGATGCATTACCCTTTGGCACTTGTGTTTTCAGAAACATGGTTAAATTTTTATGACTGGTTCTGGCCAATTAGGATTCTCTCTCGATATAGAAATAAGGGAAGAGATCTTTTTTACAACTTCCTAATTGTGGCTTTCCAAAAACAACAGCATAAAAAAATACGAATTATTGCACTCAGCATTCACAAAAGATACAGTTGAGCCACACTTCAGACGGACTCCTTGCTGTACACGTGCGTTTGAGAGGCAGGGGTTAAGCTAGGCTGCCTTGGCAAGTGTATGAGCCTTTATTGGAATTTAACGTAATTACAGCTGAGTCATGCTCGCAGGTCAGCCTGGTAGCTTCGGTAGGCTGGGAAAGGGGCTGAAGGCTGGAGGTAGAGACAATTGGGGTGACATAGGGGGTATGAAAGAAGATTGGGCTGAGGGGGCAGGCTTGGCAAGAACTAATGTCTTGCAGAGAAATACCAGTGGAGGTTTCTGTTGCCGGCTTTTTCCCCAAAAGTTTGAACTTCAACAACACAAGACATCAGTGTTTGTGTGCTGCAAGCACTACATAGAGCGTGTGGTGGAACAGCTGCATAAGAGGGTGCTATAGGATCCGATTCCCAGTTTTTGCTTTAGGATGGCTGTTTGTGTTCTAGCAGTAGGAAATGTCATCTTGTGCAAACAGAACCTCCAACAGGCACCTTTTACTTCAATGTCATTGCCAGTGATCTCCTCCTGGGGGCTTGGAAATCTGCCCTGTGTGCTCACACATGACATTGGAGTCGCCTGTTTACAGAAATTCCAAAGCACTTGTTTGTATATGTTGCTTTATTAGTGTATGGTAGATTTGTTTTGAAGAGAATGCTCTTTAAGAAGCCTGTTCCATTCCTGCGTTTCAGTAATGATCTTGTGTTCTTTACATCAGTAGCGAAAATATTGCCAGCTTTTGTCACAGGTTGTTTCCTGCAAAAAATGCTTCTCTTCAAAGTCTCTGGTCTTTAGTGTAAAAGGCTAACTTTAATATATTGCATAAGTGGCCATGGTTGCAACTAAAGCACCTTAACTTTGACAGCCACATCCTAATTTTCCAATTAAATAGATGATACTTATGATGATGCTTCTAATTCTTATATTTGGCCATACGTGGAGCCTTTGACAGCCCTCACTGCTATCTCCTGTAGTTTGGATGTTTATTCAGGGTGTTGCAGAACCTGACAGCAGACACAGCATGTGTCTCTGTTTTAGTGACCTTACTTGGTTAACATTTTCTTCTTGCAGGGTAGCAACTGAGAAAACTGTTGAAACATGTAGGGTAGAAACACGTAGTCGTGAGGTCTGATGAAGAAAGGGGGTGTTTGCCCAAGGGACTGAATGGAAAGACTGCTTAAGAGGTAATGGTGTTTGGAGACCATTAAAGCGAAAAGGAGAAAAGCTACACTTGAATCTGGAAGAGAAGGCAAAGAAGTTTCCAGCGAAGGGCCTAAACCAGTCATTTCTTTGCTTCTATGCTATTATAATACACACAGTAGTTACACAGTTTCACCCTATGGTTTATTGCAAATGCTACTGACTCTTTAGATTAATCTGCTCGAGAATAATCATCTCTTCTTCAGTATGCTACCTTAGCCTTTTTAACTGAATATTTGTAATTCAGACATGGTATATTCTACTCGTCACAGGAATGAACAAAGAGTGTAACAAAAATAGTGATTCGTTTCAGATGTTTTTTATTTTTTTAACATTCATTCTTTCATCAGATACTATATTTAAACTTGAGATCCAAGGTACACGAGTGATTATTTAATGTCCAATTGGTGAGGTATCGTAATAGAAAGTTTTTTCTGAGGAACTAGATCAGATCTGCAGCTCAGTGTTTCAGCCCTCTAACTTCAGTTTGAGAGAATTGCTGTAAGTGTAATTAGCTTCATTTGCACAGAATTGTGAAATTTTGGTGATTTCATATCACTTAGGTGGGATTTTTTTGTAATAAAGATGAATGTACTTAATTTGAGTTCTGTCTCTATTGATGCAGTGGAAAAGAAGCGTTGCTCATTAATATTTGGGTTATGCTTTGGTAAATGAGAAATAATAGGAAGAAACAAGCGTCTTAAGACTTCTTTCTGCTAGAAAATAGGTATTTTCTGTGGGGAACACACATTCATTGTTCAGAAAGTGTGGAATTATAATGTGTTGAGAGTATCTGTAGGATTGCGTTGATACCTCGTGCTTCTCCATGAAATACCAATGCAATCCTACGTTGGGAAGAAGAATGTGGAAGAGAGCAGGAAATGAAAGAACATGAGGACAATGGAAAAATATAGCATTCAAAGGATATAAAGGAAGTCTAGAAGACAAGAACTATATTCAAGTTTTGCTGAGAAAAATGGACCATCAGAAAACTACCGAAAGGCCAAGTGACTTGAATAATTCATGACTGAAGGAGATCGGATGTTTTTAAGAGCAATAGTATGAGTCAGAGACGAAACGAATGGGAAAGATGTAAATGTGGATTGTGACAGGCAAAATGGCAAGGAAAGGAAATTAAATATTGGTTGTCCATTCAACACCAGTAGTTAAAATTTGCGGGGAGGTTGCAGATAGCCAAGAAACTTTAGAGGAGTCCTACGGGCATGTCTTCAGGATATCTGGTTCTGGTGGGAGTATTGAGTGAAAGACAGAGTTTGTTTTTTGTTTAGAGGGAAAAAACCAAAACAGTGTGGTTGTGCATTTTTGTTTCACTTCGGGTTTTTGCTGTACAGCAAAAGAATATATGATATGTCTTACAGTTGCCATGGAAAGTACCATGACTTTACACCTCTCTGTCCACTTCATCAGAGAATCGATCAGTGAAAACACTTCTAATTGTAACGCTGCTCCCTTCAGACTTGGCTCTTCTGCGTTGTCTGGAGCCTCCTGGAAATCACCTGTTTTGGGGGTTTGTTGTTTGGGTTTTTTTAATATCTCTGTTCAGCTTTGAGCTGAAATTTGTTTCTCATATGAAATTGAAGGTGATAGTTGCCTTTATCTGATTACATTAGAGATTCTTATACTTACTTTAATTTACAGGAACTGGTGTAACGTTTCCTGACATATTTGGGCAGCCAATTTCCTGAAAAAAATTCTATGTACTTTTTGTGCACACAGGAAAGGAAATGAGGATGATTGGGGTTGTAGTGGCTTTTGGTTTTCAGGAAAAGTCTTGCAATATATATAAAACAAAAAAAGACATGAGAGTTCTGTGTGTTAACGTTATTTTAAAAAAGATGACAAATAATAATTATCTATATACATAAGAATCCTCAGAGAAATTAGAAATATGTTTTGTATAAACTCCAATTTATTAGAGGGACCAAGGATGCTTTGGCATTCATGATACTGAAGGAAGGAAAGTCAAAGGTGATTTATGCAGACTCAGGCAGGAAGTTTTCTGTATATCCAAAATCTGTTTTGTCAAGACAAAAATTTGATCAGTCACTTTTTCTAAGATATGATGTCCCATGTTGCCAACTATAAATTTAACTGCAGATTTCCTAATCAAGCATAGGAATGAAACAGCTCCAGCTGTGAATGATTAAGAAAAGAAATTAAAAAAAAAAAAAGATCATGGATGGTAGAAACATGGATTGATTTTTCTTGATCTAAGCCAAAATCCAATATACTTCTAGAATTCCTAAATATTTTCCTTTCTTGTTCTTAGAAGCCTTCTTAAGTAACAGGAATTACATAAATAATCTGTCTTTTTATGTAGTTTATATGTAATTTTTTTCCTAACGTCTAGTTCAGAGCTGCTTTACTGTCACTTTAGCCAAATATTACTTGAGTTGCTCTTGTTGGGCATGCAAATTGACCGAATACTGGTATCTTAACAACTTGCTACTGTTCCCTTCCAATTTTCTATTATCTGGAAAGAAAAACACCACTTTCAATGTTTCCACTAGTCGTATTTTCTAACCACCTATTTTCCTGGTCCCTGGATCGCTTTCAGTTTGTTGACTAGTTTGGTAAAGCACTGTCTGTAAAACTTGGCCCAGTGCTTCAGGTGATACCTGATAAGTTCTGTCGCACAGAATACTTGACCCTTAATTTTGTTTATCAGACTTTTGCTAATTATTCTGTGAAAATATGTGCATTTTTTCCTAATGCCACCATTTTCTAATGTTGGGTACTTTGTTGAACGATGTAGTTTTCCGGTTTTGGTGTGATCATTAGTGAGGGGGGTTTTTGGTTGTTTTTGTGGGTTTTTTTCCAGAATTACGCTTTTTGTCATCCATGGTTTTTCAGCTCAGAGCCATCTCATACTTTAACTGTTCTGTCAGTGTAGAAGAGAATGTTTCGTACCAGCCAGGCCCAGGATTGTTCCCTGTAAAATCTGTTGGATTACAGGTCAGTTTGGCTACAGGCTTATAATTACTGGTTTGATGGTTTTCAAACTACAGAAATTTCCACTGTAACTGCTTCCTAGTTTGCTAAAACGTTATGCAGAACAGTCAAGATCTAGCACTATGGGAGCTCTGTACTCACTACCCATAGTCCATGGTTTTTGTCTGCTTCTGACAAGGGAGTACCAGCTTCACAGCTGTGACAAAAATCTGGTTGAAGTCTATAGGATTACGAACAGAAATCTTCTTACTTCAGTTAATACAGTGTGAAGAAGATGTATATACAGAAGATGTGCCAAACCCTTATGTCATTCTACTCTTCTCTTTTCTTCAGTTTAAACAAGACCTCCGTGTTTGCCAGAGGGGTCCACAAAGAGATGGAGTCAGATAAACAAGCAATAAAATAAATAGTGAGAAACATATTTTGAGAAGACGGCAAAATATTTTTGACACGATTTAAGTCTTTGCCTGAACTGATTTGCTCAGCTCTTACTGAATTATACAAAATAGCTGTAATGAAATGAATACGTCTTTTTATACCCCCAGAATTAGAACTGTGATCGTCTTTCAGCAGGCAGCATCTCTCGTGACGTTCTATTCATTAACCTGTGTGTCAGGTAACTTTGGGATTATGGACAGAATCAGTATGACGTCAGAAGTGCTTTGCATGAAGAAGTCAGTCCAAATGCATGAATGTTAAGCCACTAGACTCACAGAGGAAATTCTTTGGGCAATAGTTTCTGGATGCTTTGGTAAGACAAACAATAGCTCTGGGATCACTTGAGGATTACTCGTACAAATCAAATCGAGCTGTACACTCTGTAACAAATCTAATAACCATACTGTGAATATAACACGAAAGTCATTGGTATTGCAGGAGGTATGTGGTGGGGATGGAATTTACTGCACCAAGTTCATGGCAGTGTTTTGCAGAGTAAAACCAGAGCTTTGCTTGTCCTAATGTATAATGAGCTCTGCTGGATGATTCTGTTGAATTCTGTTTGATTTTATTTGATATTTTGTTATTGGAAATATGGGTTCTTTTAAGTTTCTTTTATGGAAGTTTTTTCAAATGGTATGCCACCTTAGGGAAGATTATTCCCTACGTAATACATTATACTGCTGAAATGAGGTAGTAAGGTATTTTTTTAGTATTTCCCATGAGAGATTTGAAACATTACCAGAACATGTTGTAGGAACACCAGTGGAGCCATCTAGTGTCTTTTGAAGAATTTAGCAGATTACTCACACTTTTGCCATGACAAAGAGAAATTTATTCGAAACAAAAGGTGATTTGGTTTTTTTTGCTTCAGGTGCTGATATTTGTATTTATATTGATATCAGTAGTCCAGCTCGTGATCAGGAATATAAATATATTTGCATAGTAACAAAAATGAAACTTTCTTCCACTGAGGATTATTCTACTCATTAATGAATTGTTTTTCCTAAAAGAATATTTTAGCAAATGGAGAGCAATGAACCTCCATTTACTGACACTTCCAAAGAAAAAAAACATCACAACTGAAAAAATCAGTTAATGTGAGAATGTGCAAATATACCGAGCTGTAAACCAGCTTCTGTTTACAGTTAGTTCATTACATTTTTCATGTCATCAGGTAATGGTGAGCGACTATTTTATATCCTACCAAGTACGACTCCAACCTCCAAAACTGAGTCTTATATTAGTACCATGATACGGAAAATTAACCTGCTTGAAGTAAACATATAAATGACTCAGATCTAATTGTTTAGCTTTCTGTGTGACAAAACGCAACCAAGGATTAATGTCCAAGAGGTGTGTTAAACTACTTGTTTATAACTGGACTAAATACATGGTTGCTTTATCTTGATTTCAAGTTAAGCTTTACAATCCAGGAAAAAAAAATTAGAACCAGAATCAGTAACCTATAGGGTTCTTGAAGACTTTGAATAATTTAAATCCCTTTACCATCTTTATGAACAATTTGCAGTAAAGCTTTTCACCTGCCTGAAGGGCTGCCATGCAGCTGGAGTTCTTTGGAGTTTCTGGGACACGAGTTAAAAGGCAGCAAACTCCAATTAGATATTAGGGTAAAAAAAATTGCTATAAGGGTGGTATGCTGGAACAGGTTGCCGGGAGAGCTTGTGGAATCCTTATCTTTGGAGGTGTTCAAGGCTCAGCTGGACCTGGCCTTGAGCAACACCATCTAATTAGACCCATGTTGAGCAGGGGGTTGGACGAGAAGACCTCCGAAGGTCTCTTTTTCAAATTATTCTCTGATTCTGTGATTCTCGGCTAGAAAGATGACACCTCAGAAAAAAGTTCTTCCTAACGGTCTGAACATTGGTGGATCAAATGGATTCTTGTGTAATTCCAGTTCTGGAAAACTTTGGTTTAAATAAATGCCCAAGCAGACTGTATTTGTCTTCTGATGCCTGTCAAGATTGCATTACGTTGCATTTTCTAGCATCTCAAAGGGCATTTGGTTTCATGTGGAAATTAGCCATAATTATTTTGTTTGTAAGATCTTAGCCTGTAATTTAGCCTGTAATAAAGCTAGTAATACAACAGAAAGTGCTGGTCTAATTGAGGAATCAGCTACTGTGCAAAACAAATGGAAAGCTGCTCATATAAACAGCCTATCAAGTCCCCAGCCATGGAGCAGAATGTTAAAATATTCTTTTCAGATGAGCCAATTCTCATTTATTCTGGTTAGAAATAAATACACTTACAGTACCACTGGAGTAAGTTGGTTTGGTTGTTTTTTGGTCTTTTTTAGATTATTGCAGAACTCCCCTTTTATATTATATTAAGTTAATGCCATTAGAGTGTTTTACCACTCTCAATGGTAAAATAGATACTGAACTTTTCAGTAATGATCAAAAGTTGTTGACCTTGGGATTCTAATCATCCTTTGTAGCAGCAATAGGGTTTGGGAGTTGCTCTCCCTTCTGAATATGAAAAAGATAAAAATCGTTTTATCTGGGAGCGTTTCTTTTTTGAGATTGCCATCAGAAAAGAGCAGTTTCCAGTCAATACCGATGTTGTATTTGGTTCAAGCTTTGGGGAAAAATTAAGAAAAAGATGCCTTTTCAGTGCCAATGTTATATTTGTACATTCAGACTAAGTTTTTCTAAAAGTAAGATGAATCGTTTATACCTAAGGGGTATGTTATTCTTAGGCTGGAATATGTTTATACACATGTAATGTATATAAGTCTTGATAAGTTTAAATAAGCAATTTTGGAGTGAGCTTTACAAGGGAGTGTTACAATAGCTGTTCAAATATAAACATACTGTAAGAGACTTCTAGGTGATTTAATCCAATTGCCTGGTATTACAAGCCATTGCATAATTTAATCTCCTTCACTGTGCTCTATTTTAAAAGTAATTAGGAGTTCTATATGCAGTGCTCCAGCTATTCCAGAGTCTAATTTTTTATTAGATGAAACTTTCTTTAAATTTCCGGTTCAAGTAGTTGCCTAATTTAATTTTAGTTGCATAAAATTAACTAATAGTTGTTTAATATCTACTAGCTCTCTTCCCTGGCATTAAAAATACTTGCTGGAGAATATTGACTTCTATTCTTGGCCATCTTTTGGTATGAAAAACAAGTCTTTTTTATACACTTTTGTCTCATAATAACAGCTCTCATTTCTTCTAGTCTTCCTATTGGAGTTGCTCTCTTTTAGGTAGGTCTCCCACGATGGCATACAGGACTCCAGGTGGAGTCTGACCATTAATGCTTTTCTATTCCTAATGAAAAGACTTCTGACTTGTACATCGTAGGATTTTGTTTCCCTTTTTATGGCTGTGTTCACACTGACATTTACTGTTCTTTTTATGGTCAAATAAATTTTCACATTCCTTTTCCTCATGGTTATTCTCAGATGATGAGTTTCTAGCTTGTGCAAGGTTCTTGTCTTTATCCTTCAGCACATGATTTCACACGTGATACTGTTCAACTCATCACGTTTCTCTTTGGTCACTTCTTTATGAACTTGGTTGTCCTTTACTGGCATGCTTGCAACAAATTTGACCAGATTGACGTCTTTTCTAGGTTAATAGAAACTTGCCTACAAATACTTTTTTCTTGTGGGTTTTTAAGGATCGTGTTTCATGATGGTTTAAATGGGCTTACACAATGGCTTCTCTTCTGATAGCCTGGCAGTCACATTTGTATACTTCCGCCTTGTGTCTTATGTTTTGTATATTTTTAACTTAAACTGTTCATTTTGGCTGTTTGAAAAAAAAATCACACCGTGTTGATTATGTAACTGTTTAGTTACCTTTTACACTTGGTGGAGGTGACTCACTGTTTTCTTTTTCCACTGGATGTTGTCATGTTGCACAAATAGGGTTTGGGGTTTTTTAATGAATCTCAGTTGGATATACTTTCCCAGTAGTGACAAACCGAGCAGTAATTTTAAATTGTGTGTGTACTTTTAGGACTAAACATTATTCAATTAAATATTCTTATTTCTTCAAATACGTAGAACTTCAGACTTCATGTTGTCATCTGCAGTGACAAGTAATTAGACAGTGCATGTAGGTGCTTGAAATTAGGGTACTTCACCAAACCCATTAATTATTCTTATTTCCTATATTTAGTTAAAATATATTTTGCACAATTTCTGGACGTTGATTGTGTAGGAGGGCAGTCCATTTGAATGCATCATCTCATGACTTGTATGGAAGAAAAATGTCAATACATGAAATCTTGATTGTTAGCAAAGATTGTGATGGGTGAAATGCAGCTCAATTTGCCAGATTTTATTAAAATGTGTTTCATAAATGCGATAACAGAATGAGAATTTAATATAGAATTTTCTGTAAGACTATGTAGATGCTAACCAGGTCATGTCTACAGCACAGCGACATGTTAATGATTCCTAAACAAGCTAGTTTTATTTTGTGATTGCATTCTGAAGTTGGCATTTTTAAATTAGCAAAAAGGTCAGGGTCTCTAGGAAAGTGAATTTCTGCCAAATTGTGTTTTAAGAGAGCGTTTTAAATCAGAAGCATTCTTGCAGTTGTTAATATTCCATTCTTCTATATAACTATAGTAGTTTTTCAGAATTTAATGCTTACCAGTAAAACTAAAAGTCTGTTATCTTGAGGGCTATATCTAACTTTTCAGATGCTATAATTGAAAATCCTGACTTTCTTAAGACTTTGATTTGACAAGCCAGTAAAATACTCCCTTTTAAATAAGCATGTAAACTTCATAATCTTTGGTAGGATTAAGTACATGTTATTCTTTCCAAGAAAGGATTGCAATATTATGGGAAGTAAATATAGATTTTAGTTTTTATTTGAAGGGCTTTTTTCAGAGTTTGTAAATTCAGAAGTAAAAAGTACGATTTTACAAAGTAAAGTAACCATTTTTTGTAAAGGATGTGTAGTAGAAGCAAAGAAGTCTTGGTGGAGGATTTTCTGCCTAGCTGTAAGAGTCATACTCATATGCAAAACCTTACAAGGCAGGCAGGTGAAAAGACATATAGTTAGGTGTAAAGTAACGTTGGCAAAAAGCATGCTGTTTACTTATATAGTGTTGACCAGTCAGTAATGAACTACTGGGCTTGTAATACGTACTTATATGAAAACTTAATGCGTGGTAGAGTCACTGTTGGTTAGAACAACATGCTAAAACCTACTAGGAAACAGAATAGCGAATGTCGGCCTGTCATTTAAACCCATAATATGATTGTATTTTAATTTTGTGCACAGTATCTCATTCCCTTGTCTCAAAAAGGGTACAAGCAAAGATACAGAAGAGCAAAACTATGTGGCTTCTGTAATTTCCAGCTGAGTGATGCCCCTAATTCACTTCTGCCCTTATTTGCATTCCTCTCAGGTTCTGCTTCTCGTATTTCTCCTTCCCACAGTTAGGAGCATGTAGCTGGGAGATATGACAGTGTCCGAGTGATGGGCAGTTTAATGCTTAAGGTGGGAGTCAATTAGGAATGTATACATGCTCTTGTAGGAGATAGCCAAGATAAGAATGACAGGAGGGAAGAAAAAGTTACTTGTTTCATTTGCGATAAGTTCTCGATGCCAGGTCTATTCATCCTTAGTGTTTTGACTACCATGTCAAACAAAGAAATAGTTTGTCAAAGGAAATAAAAATCCTGTAGGCCCTTATCAGGCACTTCAGTACTGTCAGCTGCTGCATAATTAAGAAATCTGTGGCTCAGATTGTTTTTCCATTTATTATGTCATGGTGTTGCCACTGAGTCTCAAGGTCTCAACTCATATTCTGTTAACAAGGTAAAGGTTATGCAAATACATTCCAAGTATCAGTAGCAGCAGATCTGTCAGAGCAACAATTATGTACAATCTTGAGCAAACTCTTTCCATGAGTAGAGCACTTTAGAGTGCCAGAATTTGTGATGTGGAAAAATATTGTTTAAATTTGCTTTGTTAGCTAGAAAAAATATAACGATAGTTTTGGGGTTTTTGTTTATTTGGTTCAGCCGGGAGGAAAAATAAATGCTTTTTATATGCTGTATGTCTGTGTTTTCATAACAGTCTTACCAAAACGTTAATGAAATTGTAACAGGAGTCATTTTAAAACAACTGAATGTGTGGGTTGTAGGTAGGAGCAGTGTTTTGACAGTTCATTGCATGTTGCTTTTAAATCATCAGTGTTCGGTTAACTTTAAGTTCATATTTCAATTAATATCCATATTATGCAGAGAATAGTTAATTATGGGTTTAGGTAAGGTAGAAACATGTAGAGAGCAGAAACCAAAATGTTGCTGGGAGGGCAAGTAGTTAGTTGAAAAAGTACCCTTTTTTGTTCATTTAGCATACAAAAGAGACAAGTTCTTGTTTCCTAAACCATGAAGTTTCGTGTATGATATTTTGGTTGACATACATACGTGAACACAACTGAGCAGTAATTGATCAGTAAAGCTGATTGAATGATAAATCTGTGCACCTTGTAGCCAGGCTAAAACCTTGAATATAATTTCAGATTCCTCTGAGTTTGGGTATTAACACTGGGAAAAAGATGATGTGACCTGCTTATTGCCTGCATGTTGAGAAGATGTATCTGCAATGATTGCTGCTACAAAATTTGGAATTCCTATATTCATGGGCTGATAAATGTTTGTACACAGCTGTTATTTCAACTTGCTGATGTAGATCCAGAATTTCCTTCTGTATTCTACAGGGCAACTGAATTAAATAGAAGTTTTTTTCCTTCTAAGGCCAGTAGCAACATTTCTTTAGAGTTCAGTGAAACACGATTGTGTCTTTAAGGAAAGTAAGAATTTATGTGTGGGTTGCTGGGGAATGGAGAGGAGATTTTTATGAAGATATCTTCTAAGATGCTAATATAGAAAGGATAAGGAAATAATGCGTAAGATTTTTCAGCTCTAAGGTAAGTTGCTTTACTGTTTTTTCTTACAGTGAAAAATAATCTTTAGAACTTGCAAAATGAGATGAATGTTCACCCTTAAAAGTGATTGTGCAAACTGTCAGCATAAATGCTAAAGACCACCAAAACTTCTTGCGGTAATTGTTAATGTGATAGTAGTTATGAGGAGAGCTGAAATATTGGGCAGATTCGCTGATGTGTGTAATGTATACATACTGGATCCAATGGGGCAGTGTGTTTTCACTGGCTGTGGAAATGACTGTGTAAGACTCTCTTGGTTCAGAGTTACACGGTAGCCTGTCGGCTTCCACTTGTGGCAGAATGGAGGTAGAACCACGTGTGGTTCTGCTTGCAAAACCATCCTGAAGTTGTGTAGTGGGACTTTCCTGCATCCGTAGAGACCGTAAGTATTTTTTTTTCTAAAATTAATCCTCTCAACTCCTTGATTTCTATGATCATGACAAACAAGCATTTTTTGTCAAAATCTACCTGGCAGTTTTGCCACTCGATTTATCATTTAGCCCAGCAAATTGTTTGCTCCGTCGTCTTTATTTGCACTGCACTGTGTTCCCTGGAGGATGAGTGAGAACAGGAGGGGAATGCAACCCTGTACTAAAAGAGCGCGAAGTATAAAGAAATCCAGTCAGACCTGAAGTTAAAATCAATGTTAATAAAGCTGAGGGTCACAATGAGTGTTTGGTGGACCTGAGATGATGATCCAGGTATTCAGCTCTTGCATTATGTTCACTGAGCCTTGGGAAGTGAGTCTGTCCTGTTGATGTGAAGGCTGAATTAATGTATGACTCCCGCTAAAATCCCCAGATGGGTCAGTGTAAAGTCAAAGAAATATTTAAGATTCTTCTGATGGGTGGTGTCTTATCCTTTGAGCTGTCAGGTCTCATGAAAGAAAAACAAATTGTTCTAAGGGCTTGATTTCCTTGACGCATCTGAGTGATGACAGCATGTTACATATTTTACATATGTTATGTAATAAAGATGACATGCATAACTTACATATTTTATAACAAAGATTTTAACTCTGGCTAGCTGCAAATTGCGTAAAATAATATAATTTGCCTTGAATACTCAGCAAAACTTTTTGTCACTTAGGAAACTTAAAAATACAGTTTTTCAAATTTTGGTGAGGCGTATAGTTCTGAAATTTGCTTCAATAAACACTAGTCTTATTCCGTTAGTTTTTCATTTGTTGTAAATTTTATAGGGATGTAATGACAGCGTTAGTTTATAAGTTCATAGATGTTATAATTCATTTATTTTTATTTGGCAAACATGAAAATCATTCCAGTATCCCATTTGCTCAAGGTAATTTATGGCTTTTTGCAGAATATTCATATATATTTTTTGAGGGGGCTGTTGCACTGGGGCACTGTAATGCTCATGACGACTTCCAGGTAGGATGCTGCAAGTTCCAGGGATTTATGAGTGGAGGACTTGGTGGTTTGCTTCTCCGTGTGCCTGGCACGGGGCAGCCATGAGGGAAGGTTGCAGCCACCTGGTGGCTGCCGAGTGACCTGGGTGAAGGGAGTCGATGCCATCACACCAGGGCTGTATCACTGTCCTCGGTACAGCTGGTACTACTTGGCATCCCTGCTGGCAGCCTCAGCGGGGCTACTGAATCAGAGCACCGGCTTGGTCTCCTCATTTGATGTGCGTTGGCAAGAGTTAGCTGAAGAACTACTTTTTTCCCCCCCCACTTCTCTCAAAGATGCCATTTATTCTGGTTGAGTACAAGGTAATTGTCACTGATGACAAGGGATCGTCACTCCATGACTTTCTGTGTATTCGTACGTAGAATTTGTAAGAGGAGCAATGGTGAAAGATCAAGAGCAAGTATTATTATATACACATGAAAATACTGAAGCACCATGAAAGCGTAATTGTACTTTTCTGTGAAATTACTTGAATGATTGATGTCACAGCAACCTCTGTGACAATGGAGAGAAACTAGATAAGAGAAAAGATTTTCTCTGTTTCACAGAAGCTTTATTCATGTTTTACTTTTTTCCTGTGTGCACCCCTCTCAGCTGAGTAGAGTAAAAAAAGAAATAGTTTCATCAAGTGTTGTAGAATGCCAGAGGTTAACTGAAAGCAGAACAGCCTGAAATACACTGAGAGGCTTCAGACTCTTTCTTATTTTGCTCTTTCATATAATTGAGAAGTGTAGATCCAATGCTATCTATCAGAACTACTATGCTACATGTCATAGTGTAATATAATAAAATACTATGTTATGACGCGAACAAAGAGTCTTGAATCCAAGGTCCCATGTTATTTTCCAACTGTAGCAAACAATACAAGAATTCTGCAAGCTCTTGAGGTTCTTGCACAATAAAATCTATTAAGGGCCCAAGCAGCATATGTAGCAGCTGAAATAACTTTTTTGTTAATTTTAAAGTTAGCTAGGTTGTCTGTGTTAGAATCATAGAATCATAGAATGGCCTAGGCTGGAAGGGACCTTAGAGATCATCTAGTCCAACCTCCCTGTTTTGGGCAGGGACACCACCTCTCGACTAGACCTGGCAATGCATGGGGACCGAGCAGGAATCGAACCCGTGATCTCAGTGTTGATCCTTGTTGCCAGCACTGCGCTCAAACCACTGAGCTAACTGACCCCCCGGTGTTCCTTTAAAAACTTGAATACGTTTTTCTTGGAGAATGTCAAATTTAGTAAAGAGGGAGTGAGCATGTTGAATATTTTGAAAAGTTAGAGCTTGCTAGACTGTAGCAGTTGGAAATTTATCAAAAATTACTGTGCTATTACCACACACACAAGCTAAACATATGACAAGTATTGTCTACTTTTTTTTTTTTACATCCCCAGACCATAATATATGAAACTCTCTTAGCTTTCTACATAGGTCTCTTGAAGTCAAACAGTATTAAACCCAGCAAATCTTACTTCTCCATTTATGAGAAGGACCAAAAGCTTTTCACAGTTGCTTTATGTGTTTAAAACAGTCTGAATATGTAGAGTGCTGTTCGAGTGTTAAGTATTTTCTCTTAAGCAAGACAAGTGGATTTAGTTAGATTGTAACCTTCAAAGATCACCCAAGGTGGTTGCAGTGCTGTGACCCTTTGTGGTCTTAACAGCTTTCGGCAGTATCCTCTACACTCACCTGAAACCTCCGTTGAGTCTTGGTGTGTAACGTTTTGATATGCTCTCTTCTCAGGCCTTTTTGAATTATGTGGCTGGTTTATTTGGTATATAGGGATGTTCCCTGGTTTACCTTTCCTGCTTTTTCCACTCACCACTATATTTGCAATATATTAAGACAGAAGGGGTAATAGACAGGTTTTTACACTAGGTAAGTATGGTCATGGAACAGAAGTCCTGTAATGCCCAAAGAAACCATTGGAACGCTGGAAAAGAAAGTGAAAATAATTTCTATGTATGTGGGGAGGCATGTGATACTAGGAAATAAACATTTTTAGCATAGCACACACAGTTTATTTATTCTGGAAAGAGGATTTATAGATGATATAAGCAAAAATCTGAAGGGAGAAGGAATTGAGACTAAATTAAATATTTAAATGCATCATGTTTATAATCTAGTAGATTAGACTTGTCATCATTACTATCCTATCAAAAAGAGAGTTGTTATTTGTATTTCCTTTTCTAAGGCAATAAATCTTTCGTAGCTGTGTACTTGGTTTGAATAATTGGAGTGTATGAGATACCCAAGATGGTTAAAATTGTTTCTCTTAGTACACAGAGAAGCAGGATTTCAAAGAACTGTCCTGAAAATTTTAATATAGCCACTTTAATCTCATGAAAAGCATCTGGGTTTAGTAATGCTTTATATTCACCAAGACACCTGTACCCTCTGTTGGTACACGCAATGCAGTGTATAACAAACAGGTTGTGCAGAGGCAATAACTTCACAAAGCTGAAAGGCTGGCATCAAAATGTCAGTCTAATTCCTTTTTCAGTCTTTTTTTATTTGTAAAGTCCAAAACATTTCCCAGCTGAAGTATCTCTCTACCAAAGTGTAAATTTGAACTTACTTCAAATATGCTACTTTTTAATTTACCTTTGCATAATCACAAAGTGTTGGCAGACCAGAGGTCAAAGGCCACTGTCTCAAACGTATTAGTCATCTGCATACTTGTGACTTGTTTAAAGAAATGTAATCGTCTTTCTAGGAAGTTATAAATATAGTTTGGAATAATTTTTCAGATGAGTTGGTAACACAGTGCAGCACTAGTTCATAGCCGCTGACGTGGATTATTGTCTTTTGGGGGAACAAGACAATGCCAATTTATAGATTTTTCCATTTTCATCTCCCACGTATGGAATTTTCAAGTTCATTTGTTTGCACGAGTTGTAAAGCTGGAAACTGCCCAGTTGGACAAAGTGGTACAGATTTTCAGGAAAATGCATCTCATTATTTTGAGGGGAAATCAATTTTAAAGCCATAACTATATAGCTTAAATGGGTTTAAATATGCTAAGTGAATGGTTGTGAGTTTCAGGAACTGTCAGTTCTTATTGAAGTGAATAGTTGTATTTAATTATGTGCTGGACAGTAATCAGTTCAAAAATGTGTGTATGTGCTCATGATATCCCCCACGAAATCTGTTCTTTCGAGGTATTTCCTGGTTTTTGTGCTATGTGAAATAGGTTGATTCATTCTCTAATGAGGATACCATTGTGTAGCTAAATGTTCTTCCATATGGTTGCATTTGAGCTTTTTTATATTTTTTTGTTAATGTTTTCAAATTTTGTGAAATTCATTGAGATGTTGGGAAACAGATAAACCAAATTGTTTAACTGTAAGTCACCTTATGTATAAGTAGCAATCAAAAGTTCAAGTTTTATAGACCCAAGAAAGCATTGGACACCTTGGAGATGTTTCATCTTCTCCCTTACTGTGCCACTTTCTCTTCCCAGTGTGGGAATTTTAAACAAGAACCACCTTAAATCTAAGAAAGAGGAGTGCTAAGCACAGAAATCCATGTAAAACTACTTGCCCTGGTGATTAGGTACCTGAATGGAAACCACTGAGTGATTTTATCTGCTTATGATCCAGTGTGCCTTGTTTGCCCAATTATTTTTGGAGACAGCAAATACCACTTTAGTGAAAGAAGAGTGTTTGTCCCATGGCAGGCACCCAGGACTTTTTTCCTGGCAGGTAAGTTTTAACCACAGGCTGTGCAGTCATGTTCCGTCTTGTCTGCTTCTCCCCTGGGGCCAGAGCTGGGAGCCCTTCGGTCTCTTCTCCACTTTGGCCTCACATGACGAAGGACCCTGCTCGGGGTGTTCCCAAGGAATGCAAGAGGGGTCCCTTTGAGTTGCTGCCTGTTGAAAAAGGGAAATTTTCATCTGGTTTCCATTTCTTTGAGATCAAGCCAGAGGGAAGTGAGAATTCAAGAAGCTGCTTATGGGTGGGTTGGACCAGTTCTCAAGGTGGACATATGAGAAATACTTAAACTATTACTTTGGGAATAGCCCTACGGCTTCTGAGCAAGTGAGCACTGCTGTCTCATTCCTGC
>NW_009725617.1:55722-95467 GCF_000703405.1 Apaloderma vittatum
TCCTGCTATACAAGGGGAAGACACTGAACGGCTATCATTAGAATTGAGGCTATTTATTTGTTATTTTCTTACAGGAAACAGATTCATGCTCTTCTAGGACAGTTTAGCCAGTCAGAGGCTTTATTAATCTCCTCTGGAGTTGAGCCAGGGACTCTAGACGGCGTTCTCTTGGATGCTGGCTGCTCTTCTATGCAACTTGATACACCTGAAAGAGGTTTTTCCCTGCAGAAGGACGGACCTTTGGACATGAGGATGGATAGTGACAGGTGCCTGTTAATAAAATATTTCTCCTTGAAACTCAAAAACTGTGTGCTGGGCAACTCCTGTGCATTTAATTTCATCTTAAATTGAAGAATTCTCATCACCAAACCACATCTAATCTCACATGAGTATACTGTCTTTCAGTTGCACAAAGCTTTTTTTGATCTCAGTACTTAGAACCCTGGTTATCATCTTTTCCTTCTTTGAAATAAGAGGAAAGTTCCAGTGATGAGTAAACCAGTAACATTTTTTTTAACTATACCATTGAATTTTTAAATTTTTGGAGTGTATGGTATACAGCCGCAGGGGCATTTCTCTTTGAGGCCTGTCTTCTTCCAGTTATTTCCCCAGTTTCTCAGAGTGTACTTATCAGCAGACTCACAGCCCTTTGCTGCAGTCCCATTCCATTCCTGCCACAGTTACTATTTGTGGAACCTTTACTTGAGCACGTTCAGTTGCTCCCTCAGGAGAGGAGCTACCTCCCTCTTTTCTGCAATGACCACCTGACCCAGTTACTTCTCTCTAAAAGGAACATAATGTAAAATAAATAAATAAAATCCCATCCATAGTATCTGCCAGCTGAAATTGGACATCAGTGTTGCTTTTAACACACTATTATAATGCTGTTTTCTATGCCCATAGCTTTCCTTAACAATATTATAAGCTTCCTTTCACATTGGATAGGAGGCACATCAGGCTTGTTTAATCATCAAATTAATAATTACAACATAAATCAGATCTATTTAATTTTTGAGAATTGGTGTTTAGTTCATTCAGGAGCATGAAAATCAGTGGTGGAATGATAATTTCTGCTTGTGTGGCACTTTTTATTTTCAAACAATTTAGTATGTTTCTGTAGCACTGTGCTTTTTTCAAGAACAAGCAGAGATCTCTGTTGTATAGGTGATGGCAGTAATTGCATAATGTGTTACTGGGAAAATGAAAATTGTTGATTTCTGTTTTGATACACCTGTAGTCTTATCATTTGATCTTTCATTGCTCACATAGAGCCGACGGGAAGCCTTAGTTTCTAAGGAATTATCTTAACACATTAATGTTAATTAAGTCTTAACACAGCAGATTTCTTAGTTTTTCTCCAGTTTTGTGTAAAAAGCTCATGTGATTCTCCTGGGATTCAGCCTTCAGATTTCACGAAGCTGAACTCCTGGCTTATATTTGCATCGTGAGAACACATACATGGAACAGGAGCGTAAGAACAAAGGATACCTGTGGCATAACAAAAGCCTTACACTACAGTTGTTGCTATGATACTACTTGCCTCTGATTTCTAAGTTTTTGTTACCTTTTGTTAGATACTGCGGGAGACTAATAAATGCCTGAAAAATATTCTGCGCATTCATGTCTTTGTAGAAGAGAATTTATTAAGTAGATTGTCTATTTTCTCTGATTATTAAACCCATATGTGATGTTCTTAATACACCTTGAACTATTTCAATAGCAAACTGACAGAGATTAAAAAAATAGATGTCTGGCTTATCCTGTTTATATTGTAATAATTTCCTGTCATTTGTAATATTAGCTCATTTCTATTCTCTCAAAACGGTATTTGCATATAAAATCTTATGCCTTTTAGTGAAAAGTAAAGTGAAATTTTCGTGAACAATTGCTTTTACAGCAGATGTGAAAGAAAAGATCCTTGAAATAAATTCTGACCAGAAATTGACACACAGTGTGACTAAAATGAAATCATAAGGGGCAAATTTATATTCAAAAGCTGGCTAAATAAAAAGTCGTCCAACATTTGCATTTTAACATGATACTCAAATGTATTTATTCTTGTCAACTCATTAAGCATGGTTTATGATAATGAATTGGAAGTTTCACCTGTTCTAGTGGATGTTAAGGAACAAACTCCATTTAAAGTAGCAAGAAAAAGGATTTCAAAGGTGCAAGCTATATCTGTTTCTGTCTGTCTCTTATTTGAAAACCTCAAAGGCACTTGTATGCAGTGTATGTGTTTGACTTTATGTCTCAATGCTATGAAGCTTCACCTTTTGTCAATGAAAACTGACGTCAGTGAACTAATTGGCTCTTCTTGTGCGTAGGTACCCTGACATGCCCACTGCTGCTGATGTTGTGAACGCTTTAGATCAACAGGCGCTTGCGTCCATCCTGAGAACATACGGCGAGGAGAGGCACGCCAAGAAAATCGCTTCAGCCATCGTTCAGGCACGCAGCATATACCCCATCACTAGAACTCAGCAGCTTGCAAGCATTGTTGCAGGTGCCCTCATTAATTCTTCACAGTGGCTGAGGAGAAAAAAATATTAATCCCCAAAGTCCTAGAGGGATCTATTTGTACTTGAAATCAGGCAGGATCTAATCCTGCCTATTCTGCTCTGATGTCAACTCTTTTTTTTTTTTTTTTTTTATGCTCTCACTTTTTACGTTGTAATTTGATTGGTTTAATAATAGGTTTTACATGAAGTGATTTATCATTTTGCCAACCAAGTTGAAACACAGAATGACAGCAGCCTAGGGAATTCTTTATCCCAGCTATTGATAAGCCTTCACGTATCAAATACGTCACATACATCTCTTAAATTTCTATGTTTTAATATTTTGAGGGGAAGTACCATGGCAGTTTCCAATTATGAATGAAATCACATTGTTTCTGTCTTCTTAAAGAGCCAGGAAGCAAAAAGTAAAACAATACATAGCTTACTTCACTGTGTGAATGCCAATGAGATCAGCCTGAAGCCACTATTGAAACACTTCATCTTACTTTCTCTTCACTGTAAACAACTTGAACAAGATGTGATTAGGCAGGGACTGTGCTCACATCAAGAACCTTCATGTTTGTTTTCTCAGGTGAGAATTTTCAAGGAAAAATATAAGCCACAAGTCCTATTCATCAGCATTATAATATGTTGAGACTTTTTTTTTCACCCAGGAAATGAGAATTATTGGACCTTGTCACAAATAAGTGGAACCCAGTGACTCCTTTAATATAGACCTTTAACATGGCTATCCATTTTTAACGTTTGCTGAGGAGCAGTGTTAAATCTTGGGTCGGTATCCTGAAGACTTGCAAATTTTTATGAGTACGATATATTTTTTTATTACTTAAACTGGAAGTTTAAGAGACTTACTTTTAACGACTCACAAACAAATTAAAGTGTTTGGATTTAAGTCAGGATACTTGAGCAAAATGTCCAGTCAACTGAGGCCCAAAGTTTCTCTGATGGAATTAAAGTATCTGAAGCCACTGCTTGCTATTGTAAGTCCCTGCTATAAATATCATGAATGTGAGGAACAAACAGTCTTAAAAACTGTGATAAACCACTATGAGTCTTTTATAAAACTTGAAGAGTTTTTAATACAGTCATCACCAACATCATGAGCTAAAAATTTAAGTTTTTGCCACAAGTATCTCATGCTTTTTGAAAAACTGTTGATTTAAACAGTGTGCTGTTATTGGGGTTGAAGCAACGATGTTGCTGTGCTCAAGATATGTTATAGGCTGTAAAAAAGCAATTAAGTAACTTCTGAAATAATGCTGTGCACTAGATTGAACTAGGAAAATAAAAATACTAGTACATAAAACACAATGATTGAAGATGCTTTCATGACCTTAGGGACATGGTTTAGTGGTGGACTTGGCAGTATTAGGTTAACAGTTGGACCTGATTATCTTAAAGGTCTTTCCCCACCTAGACAATTCTATGATTCTGTGTTGAATGTGCTGCAGGTCAATCATGACTTAATGGTCACTTTCTGTGACAATGAGAGGGTTTTTTATTCTTGCTTTAAACTCTCTACTGTGTTTGAAGAGCAACTCGTTACATGAATCAGGTATGCATCAGGTACTATACATGCCAAACACAATGAATCCAGCACATATCTGCCAAGACAGTAAATATGTATGTTTTGTGTGCTTTTTTTTTTGCAGTATACAAGTAGTCAAAACAATTTTAGGACTGTTCTCCACTGAAGGTCTGTGAATAGATGTGTGGCAGTTGGTTAAGAAGCACTTTCTGATGGCTTTTGCTGTAGTTCATTGAGTTGTTTGGAAACAATAGTTCAACTAAACGTGCAGGAAAATGGGATAAGAATAGTGATATTTTTAGAATGCAGTTGTGATACACTTTTTCTGTACAACTGGTGATTTATTTTTTTATTTCTTTTCAGTGCGTAATATGCCTTGTTATCTATTAGGATTTGTTCACAGTTTAATTTTTCTCTGTGTTCTTTAGATATGCATTCTATGAACAGATCATTTTGAGATTATATAATCATTTGGATTGAAATTGAAAGAAATTGATGAGGAGATATTAAAGAAAATTGAAAAGTTTAAAAGAAACTTGGGGTAGAGCCAGTCTCATTCCGATTGGTTCACATTTATAGACTTTAATTATCAGTTTGGAATTTGTAATAGTGCATTTCATTTGTAATAGTGAATTTCAGATGGGTGAGAATTAACACTGTACTGGGGGAGCCTAGACAAAAGGACATTAGTTGCGTCACAAAAACGTATTATATGCAATGCTAATTCAACAGACGGATTCCTGCAAACAGGTGCACGATCTGAATTAATTTTTAAACTCTCCCACTCTCATACACTCTGGGGACTTTAATAGTTCATATTGACAGGCTCAGCACGTTGCTAATTTTATTCACAAGCTTTAAAATTTTAATACATTTCAACATGTGAATCTGTTACATTTTTAAAAGTGTAAGTATCATCGGGGCATCCCAAAACTAAAAATGATAATTTCTCTCCCTGGGATTTCAAACCAGTCATGTAGCCAGAAGCGTGGTGTTTTTATGAATGAAATTCATTTTACAAGCTTCCCGGACAGATTTTCTTATATTTTTGTACATTGTACAGCCTGTTACCAGGAAGGATTTTCTTTTAGTATCGTGGTAATTGGAGGGGGCTGGGTGAGAGGTTTTGTGCCTTAGCAGAAAACACAAATAGGTTTTTATTTAACTATACTAGGGGACTAAGAGTGGGGAAGGAAAATTTATCACCCCTGGAACATATGTCAAAAATCTACTGCCTTTACTAAAACGATGAAGGCTGATGTGGCAGAAATCACTCCCACATTTATTAATTTATCCCAGTCTCTGAAGACAGACCAATAAGTCTTTGGACTTGAAAATGGTTTCATTTTGGTTTTGATTTGCTCTGTTTTGTTCACATAAAGCTGCAAAGTGGCTGCATTTCTTTATCAGTTTCCTGAATTCTGTACCATTATCTATGGCTGGCAGTGCTCTTCATGGATGTTCAGCTGAGGCATCTAAGTTGGTATTATAGATGCAGAATATATCTGGGGTTTAATTTATTTTTCTTTGGTGTGATAAAAATTAATTCACAGTGATAAGTTAATGTCACCGTTAATCATCATAGAAGATTATTGTAGAAAGTCACTGTACTCGACAGCCACGTTAGGACAAACGGAAGAACCTTTCAAAGACCTGTTATTGTCCTGTTCATGCTGGTATCCCATTTCTTTTGTTTATCTGTTCAATATTGCAATGGCAAGATAACACTGTTCGTGATCAGACTACTAAACATTAGGCAAAATGTGTAGCATGTCAAGTCTATTTAGATTTTTACAAAAAAAAAAAGTAGATCTTTACCTCATCCCTGTTTCTTCAGAGAAGTAAAAGCTAATAGGGTGCCATAGGAGATAAAACTTCTGGTATTTTACTCAAGTTCTGGTGAGATTGGCTGTGGAGGTTTAAACAAGATCTGATTCTAGGCTTCTGGTTTTATGGTTAGATGCCAATCAAGATGTACGTCAGTTTTGTACCTAAATCACATGCTGTATTCTTGTGGGTTGGCTTCATTTTTATCTGTGATACTTTTGGAAATAGTCTTAGTGTATCAGAAATGGAATATCCCCAGAAAGCCAGCAGTATTTTTAGAAAATACTTAGACTGCTAAAATAGGATAGTTAAAAATTCTGAATCTCCTTTGAGAGGTGAAAACCAGCTCTGGATAGTAACAGCCCACAATTCAAAGTATAAAACTGGCGCTCTTCAAGTCACAGCTGTAAATTGTTCAGCAAGGGACAGGAGCAATACAGGTAAAATTGGAAAAAATGCACTGTTTGCTAACCCACCAGCCTGTACATAGCTGGTATTTTGCAAGGGCACAGTGCTTCTTCATTCCAGCTACAACTGTTTTCATGGAGTGAATATGGCAGCAGCAGTGGGCTTCGTTTGGAAAGGGGCAGGAGAAGTGAGATTTGTTTTCAGTAAGTTTTAAAAGTAGATTTAGAAAGAGATAGATTTGTTGTGTAAGATCTTTTACAAAACGAGTATTTTTTTATTCAAGAGACCATGGCTTCTCTAACTGAATTCAAAAGATACCTGGGTGTCTGATGTTTCGACTTCAAATTCCGGTGAAGTGATATTATGAGCAAAACCTAAGACAGGTCTTAGGGTGAATAGGAAGCTACCTATATTTATGTCACTTTGGTGCATGCTCTGGAAACATGCAAGTCCTGTGGTGGTTTTGGATACGTTACATGCCGATTTTAAAATGAGGTGTTTCATTTAATAACTCTTCAAGAGTTCTGAGCCTACTGCTAGTGTTTGTAGCTGTTAGGTGGCCATTTAAAGAAAATAGTTTATTTTGTTTAGCACAGCATTCCTTTATGTTATGCATTAAGAGACGACTTTTTTTTTCACACAGAAGTGGCAGTCAGTAGGTGTTTTAAGGATTACATTTTCAAAGAATCTCTTTTTAGATATGTAAAAAATATAGGAACAAATATTGTGCCAGGTAGTACAAGTGTGATGGCAGTCGGTTTCATGTGACATCTTGCCTTCTGCAATTTTGAGTTCTCATTTTTGTTCAGCTTTCATGAAGCCAGGCTTTGTGACTCAAACAATGAGGGCATCTACTCTTTTTATGACTTATAGAATATGTAGAACATGGTGTTCTCAATGACGGAAACATTAACTAGCTAGTGGAACTTTTTCTGGAGTTTGTAAGTGATGGAGAAGCTGAGCTCCGCCACTTGCTGTCTCCAAGGATTCAGACTATAGGAACAGGGAAGAGCCACAGCTGTGATGGGTCTCCAGTTAATTCAGGGACTGCTGGCATTTAGAATCAGGAGAGGTAGATGTAGCTGAGAAAATTGAGTATGCAGAAATGCACCTTAGATACATTATGTAAGTGGCAGTAACTGTTACTAATTGTTGAATTTTTAAATCCCATTTTTGGCCTCTCTCTTTGCTGAACACTGGTGATTGCTTGTGTGTTTGTGATGCCACATACGTTTTCTGACCCAAGTAAAATCTTAACTTTAAAACTCTGAAGAATTCCACTTACAAATTATTTTGTGCCAGCATACTGCATTGTGATATCTCTCTTATTTTTTTAATCAATCACCTGTGTAAACGTGAATTTAGTCAACTTGTTTCAGAGGTACTATGTTCCCTTTTTGTGCTCCACTATGTAGAATATTAACTACTTGGTTATGAACCGCATTTACTTCTAACCCACTGCTTTATTATGTTGTAGTTTAGCAGCAGCATGGAATTAAGGCATTTTAATACATGTGTACCAGCTCTATCGCCTTGTCTCTAATGGGCTCTCTTGTTTGGAATAATAGTTCTCTCCAGTTATGTGCTAACATGATTTATTCAATTTATCTTTACCAAAGTCCTGCGCTCACTTACATAACAGAATATATATCTATTCAGGTTTCACAGATCTTGTAAGACTCTTGCACTTTAGTGCCTTTGATGCATCAAATACCCGCTCGGTCCCCATGTGTTGGCTGATCTGGTTGAGATGCGTCCCTGCCCATGACAGGGAGGTTGGGTTAAATGATCTCTAAGGTCCCTTCCAGCCTAGGCCATTCTGTGATTCCCTAGCTTTTTGCTCTGTACCCAGATAATGAAGAAACAAGCCTAAAATACATTAAATGATGATATATGAAAGTTTCTATAAAAATAGAGTTTACTTTCAGAAATGTGAATTAAAAGCAGAAAATAAGTATATTGTACAGAAGGGAGCTCACCACTCAGGGTTCACTTCTAAGAATGCTCTCCTTCGAAGTCCTCACGCAGCTAGAAAATATAAGATATTAACTTATACCTTTTAAAATTTATGACAGGTGCTTTTCCAGCATCGACACTGTATGCAAGGAAAGACTTGCTTCAGAGACCTGCTCACATTGCTACCAAAACTTTCCAAGGCCTGCGAATATTTGTAAATGATGAGCTCCATGAACTCTTTATAGGGCTGAAGACAGCTGAGAAGTTTCTAAAACCTGGAGGACGCCTTGTAGCCCTCTCCTTTCATTCACTAGAAGATCGCATTATCAAACGTTTTCTTCATGGAATAGACATGACAGAAAAGCACAATCTTGGCTCAAGGCAGAAGATAAGACAGGCTCTGAAAAACTGCTCCAGAGAAGATACACAAGAATCTCCCCATGGAAAATCCAACTCAAAGTGGGTTTTTATACAAAAAAAAGTTCTCACACCTCAGGCGCAGGATATTCAAACAAACCCAAGAGGAAGGTCAGCCAAACTGAGAGCTGCTATTAAACTCTAAAACAAAATACATGATTTCATAATTGTATAATTTCCTTAAATTTTGTTTACAAGAAGGCTAACTGGGCAGAGAGTATCAAACTGAAAAAATAAACACTGTTAGAGAATGTTTCTTTCTTACTTTTGTGAATTTTTTTTAATAAAAATGTAGTGTAGAGCATCAAAAGGTAAAATAAATATACCGACGTGTCAATAATTATACAAAAAACCACGCATTTTTATAATGAGCATCAAACTTGAAATTTACAAAAATCACTGGTTTGCTGCATTTACACTATTTCCTTTGGATTCAATTCAAGCCCCTGACATTAACAGCTAAATTCATTAGTTGAGACAGACACATTTTTATGGGCTGGATTTCACAACACCTCAGTTGGATGGCAAGTTTAGTCCTGAGTGAGTTGAAACTCATGAACTCATGATCCATATGTCTCTGTCTAGGTTGACATGTTACGTGAGTGCCTATGGGACAATTGATATCAGTATGTAATGTTCTGTCCAGGAATTTGTAAATAGACTCCTATGTTTTTTAAAAGATGAGTAAATATTTACTTTGGAGTGATCACCCGCTTATTAAATATTTATGGGTTCTAAATAATAGATGTATCTAGGGGAGAAAAGATACTTGAAAGACCACTGTTTGCACTTGGGCACTAGAAGCAAGCAGTCAAATTTGTACTTGATCATTTAAATTTCGTCCTGTGACCTTAATTTGTGTGAGTGGATCCAGTACAACTTTTAGGTGTCCATGGAACTATAATTAACCCATCAAAAAAGTGGTATTGTTTACAAAGTATTCTCCTTTGCTGATGGTCATTTATTAAGAGGTGCTACTTAGGTAAGTATTGACTTATTTTCTCTAAGGCCTGCTGTACTAGGTAGTAGAACATGTAACTATTTTTTAGTAAGCTAATATGCATTGGGTTTAGCTTTGAGCTTATGTTTTATCTTAAAAGAAGATCATTTGCAGTCTTTGTATGTTAAAAACGATCAGAAAACAGTGTAAGCTTCAACTTCTTTGACCTCTAACTCATCTCTTCATGAGAAAAACCATCGATTTGCATAGTCAAATCGGTAGCAGAGTATCATTTGTGATGAACCTGAAACTCGACTAGAAGAATAAAAGATTCAATTTCTGACTCTGAGCCAAATGATTACTACACTAGCTTCTGAAAGAGAACCGACTGTATCATTCTGGGCTTGATTTTCATCAATCGTCCTCTTTACATTGATGTAAATGATTACTGTGGGCGTTTTTGGGTTACAGTGGCTTAAGTTCACTGTCTGTAATATACAATATACAGAAATATCTGAGTACCTTGCATTGGTAAAGCTAAGTTGTTTAATGTATTCTTAGGTATACACCTGATAACATCTCTTCCTAATCCGAAATTACAGTCAAATGATGATGGACATTTCATACTTTTCTGAAATTTCAATATTTTTCCACTAGTTTTGTTATACATGCTATTAAATATTAAATAAAACATTCCACTTCAAGTAATATTACTTACCGTTGACATCTTAGAGACAACAGACTGTACCTTAAATAGACATTTTTCTCATCCAAACATTAAATATAAATAGCTAATGTTATTTTTAGCTAAGATTCCATAGTGAAATGTATTCCGGTTGTAGGCTGGAAAAATTGTGCCGCCAGCATAAGCTTAGAGTTGTAGTGCCATGCTGTGTGTTGTTCAGGAACACTCTTCAGGAAAAGACCATCCAGCTGTAGCAGAAATACCAGTATCCTGGAAATTATGTGAAAGCATTAAAATTTATTATGCTTAAAACAACATTTAAAATCCACACTTCTCACATCTAATTTCAGAGGCACAGTTTCTTATGGTAGCTGAACTACTGTCTATCAGGTTTTGTAAATGCACTCCCTTGGTGAGGGAAGGCATTCTTGTATCTTTAAGCATTTAATTTTCATTTAGTAGGTGAAGTTATGTTATGTGAAGGTGATTAGGTCTTTATGTTCTTACTAGGACACATTTTCCTAACATGGTATATGTGACATGTTAAATTTCACATTTTTTTTAAACTATTGCAATTGAGTAGTTTCTCAGTAGTCTTTTATAGTCACGTCTGTTGAAACTGAAACTTGGCTTGGAAAAATCCCAGTCTGAAAATGTCAGCTTTTGTACAGATGTATCAAGGTATTTGATAGGTGGAAGTAGGAAGGGATTCCTAATGTAGTACGAGCAGAGAAAATACTGACTTGAGTAAACACTAGTAGCAAGTGCTACTCTTCCAGAGGCACATAGTGTTGGACTGTTTCATGCTGCTTTCCAGCATAGCGTTTCAGTGATTATTAATGGTTCATATAATTGCTCTAATATTACTCTTTGTATTGGAGGTGAGATGGTATTAATTGGAGAGTTTATGCTCGTAAATAGTGTAACAACACTATGAAGGAGGATGCCTGAGGAACTGTGCCCTGAGGAGAGGTGACGTGCAGGGGTGGGATGGATGCAATAAGCAGTGTTAGACGCAGATTATCGGTGACTTGATTTGATTAAATTTTAAAATAACTTCGATATGAGGCTTGACTCATTGTTTGGACTATCACTGTACAAAAGTATTGGTGAAAAATGAGACAAATTTGAATAAACAGAGAAGTAATGAACTCACAAGCCAATTTGCTGTTGCCCATCTTGCTTAACATCTTTAGCTCTAGCAAGAGCAATGAAGGAGTTCAGATCTGCTTCTCATGTGCCCCAAAATCTCTCCAGGAAGGGCCCTTCAATAGGATTAGGACCATTAGCACTCAGATTACAAACACTGTTCAATGGAGTATATCCATCCATTTATTTTTTTGTGTGTGTAGCAATTGCTTGAAACTAATTTGTAACTTTGAATACCATGCAATGATATTTATAAGTCTTTCAGAAACATAAGCGAATGTGGAGGCTTTTTTTACACCAGAGGTATACTGGAATTAAAGCAGGATTTTGTGGATTAATTAAAACTGCATGCTATGATGAGTCTTGCAAATAATTTAAATGAATATAGAATAATATATTCCTTTCTTCTTTTCCCAGCTCCTGTAGAAGATAGAAGAGAAAAAAGTGTCATTAAGAAGTAAGAAATAGAACAGAATCATAGAAGTAAGAAATAAGTGGTAGAAAAAAGTGTAATATATGAGATTGACATCCAGTTTTACCAAAATTGAACAGCTGCAGAATTCTGTTACTTTTTCAGTTCATTGTCTAATTTTATCTATTTGGGGATAAGCAGAAGCAGAGAGACAGCGCAGTCTCTGTACATGGATGCAAAGTGTGGTTTCTAATGCGTAATCGAGGGTAAAATGGGGAAGGCATGTACGCTCCAAACCCCAGCTCTGTGTATTTGTCCCTTGGTCTCCTTTATAGTTAGAACTGAGTTTTCCTTTCTGAATGTTCCGTAAGCTGATTCCAGGGTGAATGAGAGGGGAAGGGCTTTTTCAAAAAACAGTAATATGTGTCCATCCAACTTCTTAAAATTAATGCCATTTAATACTTTTCTTCTTGACATATTTTACTGATCACGTGCCAGGTTCTTCAATATTGCTAATACACCACTTAGACAGGAAAAAGGGCAAATATTTGTTCATGGGAAATCTAACCAAAAGAAACAGAGCAAGTGATCAGTTGCCTGAATGTCTGACTGTGCTGACTTAGTTATGTTTTATTAAACTTTTTCATTACGCCTTAATCTTTAGGCAAATTATGTTTTTCCTGATGCTTTTAAAGTCTAATTTGATTGGTTGTAATACTCAAAAACAAGCTGGAGTTTCATACAATTTATTTTTATGTTTGCAAATTTAATCTTGACACCTTGTTTATAGCTGTCTCTTTAAAGAATAAAACTGGAGGTACAGCTCCCTCTGTCTGTCCAGAGAATACTTGTGCATTGTCCTTTTGGAGTGCACCTGCCAGCGATTACAGTAACAGCGTGTTTATTGCCAGCATGAAGATAGAAGATAAAAACATGTGGATAACTTCTTTTACAGGTCACTAGTTGTTTTAAATTATTCTAACTGGAATTTTAAAAGGAAAAAGAGCAAGTCATTGTCTGAAAATACTTTAATCAAGATACCTAATCCAAAAGACAGAAAAGCAAACTTGCACAGTAAGTTTCTTAAACATGTAATTTATTATTATAATAAAATATGTATGTATAAAAATCGTAGCTGTTCTTTAGTGCCCATACAGTTTCTACAGGCATAATGGTAGCAAATATGCTTCATTTTTTTAGTTGACATTCATTTAAAATAAATTTTCTGTTCTGGTGCACAGTCTTAGAGCCTAATCTCACAGCCTTTACTTATCAGTACAGCTTTGTCATACACGTGCTTTATTTCATTTTCAGATATCATAAAAACTGGCTTGTAATATAGTGCAAAACTTTTATATTCTCAGGGGTAGTGAGGCACGCATGCCTGTTGATACATGCACGGTCCAAGAGCCTAATCCCACAGCCTTTACTTATGAGTACAGCTTTGTCATACATGTCCTTTATTTCTAAAATTTCCATTTTCTCGAAGTCATGATAGAAATAAGAGTTGGAATCTCGATAGGCAGTGGGAGCAGAGCTAAGTCCTGTAGGGTGGTAGGTGGGTCTCTGTGGAAGCAGAGAGGACTTGACACTCTGCAAAACAAGATCCCCTCAGTGCTGGCCAGTCCTACGATAATGCTGAATTAACAAAGTTCTGGATGCAGAGGCAGGTCCGCTGGTGTGTATTACGCTGCCTTTGACAATGGCTCAACAATGATGGCAGTGGGTTTCAGATTAAAGTTTGGAAAATAATTAAAAAAAAATCCTTGGCATTGAAGCTCATATGTAATGTTTTTACTACTTCTCTTGGGCAGGGCAGGAGGATGACAAAAAAATCGTTTGTGAGGAAAGGGCATTTAGTCTCTACTGTTGCTGCCCCTACTAGAGGTAATGAAAAGCTTCCATTGGTTTAAAAAACGTGGGCTCAAGACTCGACTACAGTATGTGTGCACTTTATCTCTCTTAATCAATCTATTAAAAACTAGCAGGTGATGTGAAATTATAAAACAGTATATTAATTAAATGAGCTTGGCAAATACCCTGCCATGGGGTTGTGCTGCACTTAAGAGTGTTCTAAAACTAAGGTAATTAAGGGATAATTAGCGATGTGTCACACTAGCCTGCACGCCGGGACCCTGCCAATTTTCCTTGTGTACTTTGAGAGTAAACAGAGCGGCAGTGGGCTGCGCCCGGCACGCCTGGGCAGGAGCGCTGCTGGAGCTGATAGTGCGATGACTGATGTGGAGATTCAAATCTGAGCCTCCCCTCACGATGTGACAGTATCTTGCTTTTTAGAGCGCTGGCTTATTAGCTAATGCTTTATTAATAGGGCTCACTTTATTTGGAAAACAATGTATTACAAGTTGAGCGTTGAGGGTGTTTTCTAGTTGCTGCCTGAGCTTGACAATTTTTTTCTTCTTAGGGCAAGCTAGCTTTTATTCTTTTAAAATTAAGTGAAACTTCCCTGGAATCATCAGCAGCAGTCAACATTCTTCTTTGAGACAAAAAATAATTAATGAATTTAATTGCAGTGAACATTAGATCCAACGATGGGACCACATCTCCCAATAGCATGGAAGAGGCTGCAGAACTGGCGCTGTGCTTGTCATTTTCCTTGCATGTCATCATTCTTGCATGGTACCATCATGTACCATCTCAGATACTGTATGACACTGTTAATTATCAGTTTACAAAGAATTTTTCTGGAACTATGTAATGAAGTAGATGCAAGAACACATCTGGGTATGCCATTACACACCTTGCTGCTATGTGAATGCATGTTCCCTGCATAGATTGCTGCCTCTAGTCCATTTGAGATGCTCCTGGTTTTTCATTTATTCACACAATTATCTTTTGTTGAGCACTGCCTGCTGAAAAGCTACAATTCTAATTACTGTCTTAGGAGTACAATAGACAGGGATCAGATATCTTTGTTTTTAAATTAATGCATAGAATTTGAGAACATAATATAATACTTAGAGCTTCTTCTAAATGTCTTCCTAACTGAAATTTGAGCCAAATAATTTGCATTAATTGGCATATACCTTTAATATCTGTGAATCCCAGTCATCAGTAAGAACATGCAATGGCACTGTCTTGAAATGGAAGAAAAGGAGGATTGTTGCTGATTCCTGCTTGTGTGTGATTTATCAATTAATCAGGTCAGCTTCAACACACAAATTTTTACACTCTTTGAAGTGTAGAAGAGTCTCTTAAACTTGGACACTTGAAAATGGATCCTTAAAAGTGTTTCTTGTGCTTTATATCTAAGTAAGGTGACAGATTGCTGATTTAAATTCATGAATGAAAATATTTATTAATACAGATTTGTAAACACAGTCTTTCCTAATGAGCAATTTCCTTAGTCTTGATTGCTAGAGTTGATAGATTATTTCCAGAAATGGAGGAGTGAGAGACACCTTATCGGGACCTTAGCTGGAATGAGACGGGCAGTGCTTTCGGAAGCTGGAGGTTTGGGGTCCCTGGCTTCTTAGCTCCTCATCCTGTCCTGTGTGGCGAAGCAGTCGGCTGTTTGGTTGTGGCTGCTTTTGGCTGTTGACTGATCTGCAAGGATTGTTCAGTGATATTAGGAGACTGAGGAATACTTTTAGCGGTACACAGTGTAATTGGTGATTGTGTAATTTAAAGTTGCCTTGGGTAGGGATAAAGATTGAGGGTTATTATTGGAGAAAGAATCATTTTATCATTCTCAAAAAGAATACTGCTCAGGACCTTTTTTGGACAGGTTAAATTGGAGGGTATATCTTCTGTAATGGGGAGAAGTGTTTAATTTGGAAGTATGTTCTTTGGGAATATCACTTTCAGTGCTTAAAGTCAAAATATAATTCAAATTGCCTGAATCATGCTTCATTTTTTTCCCCGAATTATGCTACACTGGTGAGCAGTTAACAATTATATAGGGTCTGACCCAGCAGTAAATCCAGCAGCTTGAAGTGCTCTAAGGATTTAAGGTGTCGCTGTGAGAAAACTTGAGAAATGTTAGAATGTATGACTATGCCCAATTGCTGCATTTAATAATTATTATTAGCTCTGTTTGTATTCACTGCAGCCACTGCTTCCAAAACGCAGGGAGAAGGGAGTTGTAGCTGCCTGCTTGCCTTGGCAGTGTGTGCTGTAACAGCTTTTTATGACAAGATAGCATAAAAATGTGATTTTCCTTATCTCAGCAAAACTCTTAGTTAAGGTGCATGGAGGCATGAAGAATTTTTAGATGCCTGAATGTTGCATGAAAAGCACATGATCTGCATTGAGAGAGAATCTTGTCTTTGCTGTAATTTCACTTAAAGAATTGGCTTAAATGCACACAATCTGTAATTACTTGATATGAATTTGTTTTAATGACTGACTTAGTAAAACCTATGCAGATGACACGTTACTCCTGGAAATGAAAACAGTTTAGTTAAGCCAGAGCGATTAATCCTTGTTGAGCAAAATTTATTAGCTTGGCAGTGTGTTAAAATTACTCTGTTGTACTTGGGACAGAGCAACAATGTCTATCGCACTATCTTTTTCTTGAACATACTAACCCGAGGGCTGTAGCAGCTTGGGATTTTATCAGTGATATTCTACTTAGTAGCATGTCAGCTGAATTGCAAGCACGTTAAACTGTCATTAAATGACAATTTTTGTTATATCTTTTACTGTTTTCTTTGTAAGATCTGCAATTTTCTTTTTAGAGTGATTTCTTTTTTTCACTGTCCTTCTAGAATTATTTGTAATAGCATGTGGTGAGCAGCCGTGGAGCACATGGGTAAGACAGTATTAAACTAATTCAAGAGTTAACAAGCATAGTTTCGGCAAATAGTATAGTTTGAGTTTGTTTTTTTCTTAGTCCAGTGAGGTTAAAGACTGTTCAAAGCCTGTACACTTTCATGGGAAATGACAACGTAGCTAATCTCCAGCAGCATGCCAACAACTATTTGTCATTTCTTCAGAGTTTAATCTACTGGAGGATTCATCATCTGGGGCAGATGTCTGTAAACACACAAAATTATTGATCGAGGGCTCATTTTCTGCAGAAATGTAGCTGGCAAGGATGTTTATTTCTCCTCTGTGCCGAATGTAAAACATTGCTTTATCTGTCTAGAGAGCGAAAAGTGAAAGTTATTGGGGGTTTGGAGCATTATTGAATAGCAGAGGTTAATAGGCTGGGAATGTATACTTACTACCCTTGCTTCTTTCCTTTCCTATCGTCTGCACTCATTAATAAGTAAATAAGTTAATTAAAAAGCTGTTTCTAAGGGAAAAGTACAGATCCTTAAGATCTATCAAAATTACAGTAAAAGATTTAGACACTGGCTTAAAAAAATACATACGGTTATGGATGGATGAAAGCTTTCAGCTTTGATGGTTTTTATGGTTATAATGAGCTGCACAAGTTGCAGTAATAAATGACCGGTACAGCTCCCCACTAGAAGTTGTTTGGCTGGTGGGCCGTGACAAGGCTAGCCGGCTGTGCCAAAAAGGTATGATAAAAATCCTATTTACAAAAATAAAAAAATTTCATATATATATACACATATATAATCATAATCATGATCAATGTTTTGAAAATGTTCCAAATCATGTGTCTGAAAAAATCGTCAAAGTCTAACTAAATGCAAATAGGAAATTCTTTCTGATGTTCAACCAGGAGTTTATGAAGCGTGTGTGTCTGCATGCGGAAATGAGCATGTTATTTAATATTTTAATAAATTATTTAATGTGTTTTACCATGTAGAGTTTTATTTTATGGCCTCTCTTTTCTGCGTTGCAGGCTGCCTGTGACTGCCCTTCTTCTCGTCTGTCACCACTGACCTCCTTCGCTGACACAACTGCTGGGGGAGCTGCTATTCTGAGCTTTCTGCGACAGTTCAGGTTTCTGTGCTAACAGGTGTGTTGGTGCTAAGTGCTCCTTTCATGAGGCTGGTGTGGCCTGTCTTCTGTGTTTGGAGAGTAAGTGGTCAGAGACTGAATAATGCAGGAGATGAGTTGTGCTTTAAGCTTTGCAGCTCCCCAGAGCCTGCAGCAGGAGAGGGCTCTGCAAGGCCAGCCCAGGTGAGCAGACAACGTGGAGCATCAGCCTCATGCCGTGTCCTCAGCTGAAGGAGGTGGAGAGCTTCGTTTGATGAAGGGATGCCTCTGCGTTACCTTCAGAGCAAAATATTCTACTGGAAATAACTGATTCTGCCATTTTACATGGATACTTTGTTTGTGGTTGTTTCTTGTCTGCAGGGACACAAATAGAAAACTCTGTCACTGTCAACATAGGTCTTTGAAAGGGACTTGTGAAAAAGTCCTTATTTTTCTCTATCTCTACTGAAATTAATACATGAAGTTACATCCTTTACTGATATTGCTAGGTATATTTTTATTATATTCAGTGCTACTTGCAGCCAGAGGTGTAAAAAAGTAGGTGCTCGTATTAAAGTACAGCCCAACACCATGGGTGGCTTTAATAAACTGAACTTTGCTGTCAGTAGGTAGCTGACTACAGCAGTTCTTGCAAACTACAAAAATGCGTTTTGTGACCAATAAATTAGAAAAGTGGAGAATGCTTATTTCTTAGCAAGCTTCACTCACCAAAGAATTAAAAATGTTCAGAAGCTTAAACTTTTTTAAGATATTTTCACATAAAATGTTTTCATTGGACAGTCAGTTGGTCATTTAGGATGTTTAAGCCTGTGCAATAAATTAAAAATAGCTAATGTGAACAGCTGTGAAGAAGTCATTGCTATTCTTTTCACCAGTCAACACATTCATTAATAGAAGGGTTTAATTTTGCCTGCTTAGTTCCTTGAAGAAAGAAAAGGAAAAAAGAGAAAAGAAGCAGGAGCAGAAGCAGAGAAAAGTGAGTGATTGGTTCCTGTTAGTTTTCATTTTAATATGAACATGAGCCCTAAAGCTTTGTGATTCCATTTCGTAATTTCCTTCCATTTAACCCAAGTGGCTGTTTTGGGGAAAGATTCCTTCCTTGAAGATTAGATCATAAGTGGGTTTAATACATTCTTGAAGAAATATATTATTGTTTTATTTTGTAATCTTGGCAGAGATTTATTAATTATACCTTATTTCCCTTAAGCTTTTCCAAGACTTAAAAATAACAGTGTTATCACCTGTTTCAGCAGCTTGCTTTGTGTAAAGTTCCAAGTATCCTTATTTAAATGAGTTAAGACTATATTTAAACATAGAGTTGTGGTTTCCCTGCCTATACAAACATACCCTTGTTGTCCCATTAATACCGATCCATCTGCTGTAGATATTTCCAGTATAACGAAGCACAGTTTTCAAACTGAGGAATAACCTGCAGAAAGGGAAGCCGTGGCTAAAAGTGGTGGAGTTTGTTCCATAGAGCTGAAGTTAGCAGAGATATAATTTGCCGTGCATCTGCTTTGCTGGTTACCTGATGTTACAAAAGACTTGAACTGGGAATACAGGATTGTAAAGTATTGTGAAATTGTTAGTAAATTCTGTATTGATTAAAATAAGAACAAGCGTAGCGTGACCAGACCGTAGCAGTCAGGGGTAAGACAGCGACTGGGCAGGGCGCTGGGTTCTGTTCCAGCTCGGTGCCTGCGTCACAGGCTGGCCAGAGGCACATCAGTTAGACTGGGATGTTCTGGTCGGAATGCTACAAGTTAGAAGCCTAAATCCATATTTTGTAAGTTGCTTGGTTTTGTGGAAATGCTGCGTGGCAAAGCTTCAACTAATCTGAAATAGCAGATAGAGTATTTTTGAATTCCTTCACCTTCCAATGTTTGTTAGGGGGAAGAGGAGGCTTCTGTTGTGCTTCATCTTACTTAAATGATAGTCATAGTTATTAATCATTTCTGACTGGGAAAAAGTGGATCATAAATATGTATAGATTTATGCACGTATGTAGCTATTTATAAATATGTAAATACTTAACATCATCTGAATGGCATGCATCTAGAGAACTGACTGACAACAAAGCTTTTGTTAGTATAATTACAGTATAGCCCCTGCTGCAAAATTGTCATTGCACCAGCATAGTCTTAAATTGGGATCATAGTTCTACCTCGGTCTTTATTAGCCAGCTACTTTGTCTATAAAATAAAACATTCACCAAGTTTCTAATAAAATTCTGGGTTATGTGAATATTAAATACCTTCTGTTGAGTGAAGTATCAATTAAGCAATGAATTGCAAACTCATGTAATTTGTTTGAAATGGTGCTAATTACCACTGTAAAGTCTTTATTGATGCCGAAGTCTTTAGATGTAGACTAACATCTATATCTCATGTTACGCAGATCAGCTTTCACGTGGTAGTATCTTTCAGTTGTTGCTTACCAAGAGCCAAAGTATTTCTTCTCAAATTCTGTCTTTCCCCTATGTAAATCCTATCCCTCTCTTCATGTTACTGAAATAATGTACAGCTTGTTGGAAGCTACCTTACTCCTAGTGAGAATATTATACCTTCTCAAAATGATGACTGTTGTGTATCTGAAAACAAGCATGTTTTTTCAGATTTTAAGTAGAAGCAAAGAAAATTCCGCTTTTCTTTCTTTATGCCAAACTGATGATGTAGAAAAAAGTTAATAAGTTTGTGGCTATTTTTTAGTCTCAGTTTTATTTTTCTTTAAAATTTGAAGTAGCTCTGCTGGAATTTAGATCAAATTTCCATTTTATAGAGGTATTAATGACAATATAGAGAGAGCTACAGTGGTAAATGACTCCTGAAGGCTATGAATTTGTTTGCACCGAAGGTCTGCACTGTAAGATTCTGGATGAATTCTACACTTGCTCCTGAACCTCAGCACGAAATTGATGTACCTGCACTATTTTAACCAAATTAATTGTATGTATGCAGGTGTATACCTGGATATACATATTTATACACACGTGAAGAAATCATGCTACATTAATTAGCATGACCATCCTTAGGGTATTTGAGAACATAAAGCCTGCTGCTTCAGGAGGCAGAAGTCAGGCTAATGAGGAGAAGTTCATCCATAAATAAGTTCAGTAGCTGGTGAAGAGATCATATGTTTCCTAAGCATGTCATCAAGATGCAAGCATAAATACGACACAGTCTTATCCCTACCGTTTGTCACAAGTTTTCCAAGTAAGTTTTCTTGTTCTGTATCTCACCAAAATCCCATCTTTGTATCCTACTGCTTTAGGCTACTAAATTATACAAGATTTTCAGTTGAAAGTGTAACCTGAAAGGGTCAAAAGCCACACCTGAAAATGTAGTACAAAGGTGAAGTATATTAGTGTAAAAGCCACTTCTGTAGGTTCAGTCACCAGATGGCAGGCTGTAAACTCTTAAATAGGAGCGAGAATAATGGACTACTCACTCATACATTAATTGCGATACTATCTTTCATCTGTACACATCTGACATCTAAGTGTTTGGCTCACAAGTGACCATTGCAAAAAACTGAGATATTTGAAAGTAAACCCTTGGAACATGGAAGGGGCAAGAGGGAGGAGAATTTGAGTTGATCTGAAGGGACAAAAATGGAGTAAATAATTTTTAAAATAAGGGTGAAATTAATGGAAACCTTTGTTAACACACAGATTTTTTCCAAAGACGATGTGGAGATGGCTTTTCCCATCAGACTTGATGAACCAGTGACAACTACCATGTAAGGGATTTTTCTGTAGTAGCAGTGGAGTGAACTGATTTCTCATTTTATGCCACTAGATTATGTGGGTGCTACTTCATTGAGCTTTGCTAGTTGCATTTGATATATGAGTGGTTGGAAAATGTTGGTTAGAGTAACCTACTTCTTCCCTGCTCTGTTCTGTTGGGGGATTTTTCTGTCAGTGGTGACAACCATCATACCTATTTTCTTCCTAGAAAGCCGAGGAGTATTTCCCATCTATGTTATTGTTTAATTAAAACCAACTTTAGTTAATGTCAGCATTTCTGTTGCCATGTGACGTGGCTGTTGCGTAAGAGTTGCGTGAACAGAGACGTAGAGAAACAGATGGACTTCTGCAACTAAAATGACAATTCAGATGGCATATGACGTTACTGAACTCCAGTTTCTTCCTCTCTGATGCTTAAAATGTTTCTTATATCTTTTAGAGAGTGTTTTGGTTTATATAGTGCTATTTTTGTAGTGTGTATAGCATAGCAAAAGTTACAAGGAGGCCCTAGTTGTTTTTGAATTCTCTCCTATGATACATAACTCATATTTACATGTGAGTGGTGCTGCAGAGACACTTTCTCAGCTGTAGCAAATTGCCAAAGAAAAGCTCCACGTTCTTCTCTCAGAAGCCCCCTGTTCTGATGGACCTGCAGAGAGCTGGGTGTCTGTAACACAGGTGCTGAAGAGCACGTTGAGTCACGCATCACAAACATGGGCTTTGTCCTCTCGTGGCTGGCTGGGCTCGTAGCAATTATTCTTTCCTCCTGTATTACTTAATGATACACCAACTCTCTCCACAAAGTGTGGATGACTCAAGGCTTCACTGTGCTGTTACCCCTGAACTATTCTTCTCTTTCTGAATCACAGCTTGGAGGTTTGGAAGGGATTTATTAAAGCAGATGTTTGGGAAGACCAAATTTCACGGTACTTGAGATATTAGGTTCAGTTGTTAAAATTGCAGTTTTGTTTAAATGACTTTGTTAATAATGCATTAAAGAGGTTCATCTGGAAAGTTCTAGGGATTCAACTTAAAAAAACAACATAGTTCAAAGTTTCTGTTGAACCTCTTGGAACCTCAAAATAGGTTTGAGAATTATATGGGACCTTTTCCTCATTAATTAATTTGAATGAGTCCAGAAATACTATGTGTTAAGCCTTCCATTCATGATTTTTCAGCATTGCTAATTAGTACCGGTAAATTGAGGTGGAATAAAGGAAGAGCTGGAATTTTGAAGTTTGGGTGGTTTGGGTTTTTTTTAGTTCCAGAAGTTGAAAAAAATAGTGGGAATTAAACACCATGAAAATCCCCACATGGTCTTATCTTCATTTTTAGGTGTTTGAATAGCAGTCTCTTCTCTGGAGTTGTGTTAGCTTTTGTTTTAATTCTGTTGACAAATAAATTTAGAAGGTAACTTAATGTGAATCAGCAAGACTTTTAAATAAGGGATATGAAATTTATACCAGCCTACATTGTTCATATGTTACAAACTATTTTCCTGCAGGTTCTTTTTGTCTTGTCCTAGGAAGACAGTTTTAATGGCTTAACATAAGGAGGGGAGAAAAAACAAAACACAAGAAAACCAGCAATATTGGGGGTTAGTGTCATAGATACTGAATCCCTTAACAAAAGGGTATACAAAGAAGGAGACTGCTCAGGTTTTTTATTTTTATTTTTTTTTATCCAGTGTGACTGTGGCTGTTAAGTGACTCAGAGCTTCGGGGTCTAAAAACAACATTAATGTTGTAACCCTAATAAAATGTGCACAGCCTTGTTCTTCTGTCTTTTGTTATTTATTTTTTTTAAATGATGACATACACTCGTAATAAGGATTTGTCATTATCATTCAGATCATGAGAGCTTCTTGCATCTTTGCAAGAAACTGATAGAGCTAGCACTGTATTGTATTTAAAATTTGGACCCTAATAGCCAAATTTTCCAGGTTTCCATGTTTCACCTGGTTTACTGTCAAGACCAACTCTGTAGCAACTCAGTTTTGATGTTTCAGGGTCAAACATGTGAGGACACTATATTTTGGAAGCAAAAGTATGCCTGTGATGAGACTGTACATCATCTAGCTGCTGCTTTGTAGCCTGCCTCTAATTATATCCCCAGAAAAGTTGGCCCAGAGTCCTTCATTGACAGGCAGTTCGAAGCTGGAGTTGTCTGTGAGAACAATGTGGCCATAGAGACCTAAATCATCCTGGATGTCCTCCAGACTGCTTCCAGAACTGATCAACTGGGAAGTAATGATGTGTGTGGAACCCCTGAAGATGATCCTCTCTTGGCAGTATCAGGGAATTGGTTTAGCTGTGTATTCTATGGCTGTGTTTCAGGGGGACTCCCTGTGTGTCTGATTAAATCATCTCACACGTCAACTCAGCTGAAGGTGGCATCGTCCTGTATAATATTCCAGTGTCACCTGTCAGCAGAACGTATCTGGAGTTGCTGGGGATCTTAGTCTAATCTGCTGGAGGCAGGTGTGTAAGGCTGAAGAGGTGAAGAAAATGGACATACCTAACTGTGCACTGTGTGTTGAGAAAGCAAGACTGAAGTAGTCAAGTACGTAGTGACTAAAATGCTCTGGATGATGGAGAAAACAAAATCTGTGACGTGGATATTGATAACACATCAGTCAAAAAGGAGAATAGGAGGAGAAAGGTATGAAAAGACTAGCAGTAATCTGCACTGTCTGTGCTTACTCTTGTGTGAACAATTACTTCATGCGTTGCTCTGGCTGTTGTTCCAGGGAATAACCCATCCCTGCTGGGATACGAAAATATCAGGACTGCAGTAGCTTTAAATCTGTACGTACCCAGAAGGCTGGGAATGCTTGGTTATTTTGTGTTGCTCATATTCAGTAGAGTAAACTTGTGCCCTGTGATGGTATTTCGAAATCTTGTATCCTGTCAGATTTTGGGGGACTTCGAATTGCCTTAAATAACTGGGACACAGGCATTCCTAGAACTCCAGAGACTATCCAGCCAAGGAGTAAAAATTAGTTCAGATACATGTCTAACCCTCATTTAATTTTGATCTAAGATTCTATGGAATTATTCAGGTTTTTTTGGAATGTAAGACTTGTGTGTTGCAAAAAAACCCCAAAAACCAAAAAAGAGTTGGACAAAAATTCATTTGGCAAAATTCAAAACTCTCCAGTTTTCAGGAGCAAAAATAAAATCCTTGGATTTCAGTCAATTGTATTTCTAGTGGGTTTATTAACTTCTCTACTACAAAAATTTACTCTCTGCTATATGTAAGTTATGGAAAAGAGGGAAAAAATCTCACTACGGTTTCTGACAGATTCTGTCAATCACAGTAATGTGCCCACAGTAAAGCAGTTCTTTCACGGGAGGGCTTATTCACACATGGAGGGATGACTAAGTGTACAGCAAGATGCATAGAGATGTAATATTACACTAAAAGAGAATATTCCACTTTTAATTCACCCCTTCAGTCAGCTCTGGAGGTATACAGCCACTCAAAAGGTTGCTGTAGTGCGTAAGATGATTGAACGAACTATTCAGGAATTCTCCAGCCCTAGGCTAGACTGAATCCAGGTAGTGTCTTCACAAACACATGCCTCATATGCCCAAAGAGGCTGGAAAAATGATAGCTGATGTTTGAAAAACCTGAGTTCCTGGGTACACTGCCTGGGAGCGGTGTCCGCGTGGATTGAGGGGTGCTCAGTGTTACGATCTTGCTGGCTGTACTAGACTCTGAAGATACAAAAGTATGTTCACAGGTTTCTGTGATGCTTTTAAAGAGGGCATCAGCTAATTGTCTTACACCAAGGACTCAGCACCACATATGTAATCCTGCACGAAGGGATTGTCCAATTTTATCTTGTCCCCATCTCTGCTTAGGACTAGCTCCTGTAACACAGAAGGAGCCTTGCTGATCAGGAATCCCTTGCATGTTTTCTCATTACATCACTTCAGTGTTTGTGTTTTATGTGATGTTGTTCTGTAGATAACGGGAACATGCTCTCCTCCAGGTGGTTCATAGCTGTAGTCTGCTGCTCTGCTTCTGAGAGCCTGGCTTCGTCCAGGCTCCCCAAGACAGTGTGTAGGACAAACACTGCAACGGGATCTGTCTCTGAATGCTTTGCAGTCCTCCTCTTCAGATGCTTTGGGAGGCTAAACTGATCAGGTTCTTTTATTCATTTTCTTTTTTTTTTTTTTAAAAATGAATGTCTTCAAACATTCGCTGGCTTCTTTCACATTATGTCACATTAGCCACATCTGATGTAAATGCAATAATATTAAACTAATTAATTTCATGAAGCTGTTAACCTCTTTACAGGATTTGACACTCCTCAGGGAAAAGAGGTTATGTAAAGGCTAAGATCTCTTCATACTAATACTTTTATTTGCAGAATCTATTTTTAAATTTCATAGTTGGTCTTCACTGTGTCTTCCTTAGGTGAAGTCTTTTTTCTAACTGATTCAGGAATTTTCTACTCATTTTTTATTTCCTTTTCAAATTATAATCAGTTTTATGTTGTCATACACCATTCTGCTGGATACATTCATATTAGTATGTCTGATAGTGTTGCAAAATATTGTTCTCAGTGTTTTGTAACTATCTATGCGTTTTCAGGAGCTTTTGCTGAAATTTACCCCATCTATTGGTATTGGGCTAAGAGATTGCAATTTTTTAATGAAAATATTTTCTGAGGTTCTTTTTTTTTAATATTTTCCGTCCTGATGCAACTAAATATTTTCTGATTTTACAACATCAACAGGTGCTCCGTTATCTTTTCAGGTATACTGGTTTTAAGGATTTTTTTAAATTCAGCAAATCTACTACCTGTGAAAAATTATTAAACACAAATAAATTTTAATAATTAAATTCAAGGGAATTATTAAACCTGAATATTTGCTTTTGTATTTTCTGCAAAAATTCAGGAATAAGGTTCCCATGTGACTAAGGCGTTGGAGCACTGCTCTGGAGAGCTGGCAGATTTTGTCAGTGCAGTGTGGGGAAGTTGTTTAATTTCTCTCTGTGCCATTTTGTGAATGTGGAACCAAGCCTGCAAGAGTTTTAACTCTGTCTGTAAAATCAGTAATGGATTGTTGAATAAGGAAAAAAAAATCTACTCTGTCTCAATAGAAGAGCTAGGAATTGTTCCATGAATATTAGACAGTTGGCTGGGAGAAAAGTAAAGGAGTTACTCTTTTACACATAATGATCTTTGTGCTGCTGAACACCCTAAAGCGAGCAGAAGCCTTCCATTCCTCACAACCGCGCTGGCTTTGTCGTCATTTATAACGCAAGGTGCACAGAAAGGCCTAAGTGCCAGTAGATACAGAATTTCATGTCATGTCACTTGTTCCATTAAGTTTGTTAGCCCTAAATACAGTGAATCTCTCAAAAGAGGATCTGATGTGTATTCTGCTGCTGCACTGATGTGGGTAGGCATCTTATGACTGGCTACTGAATTAAGCACTTTTCCTGAAAACCAAAAATATTACATTCTCTCAAAAAGAGGTGTAAGCAATATGAAAACTTTATATAAGCAGTATAAAAACTTCATGTAAACATACTGAAGGTTAAGTTCTCTCCAGGAATTTGTTCCAGGTGTGCAAAAGGTACCTTCTCACAGACTGTAAAAATGTGCACACTTTACCATGGGGCTTCCTTCCCTGTTTGCTTTTGGTTATTAATCTTAGAACAAGCTGTGCTTAGGTGTTTGGTCTCCTTGCAAAAAATTACCTTATCCAAAGTGGCATTTCATTTATAGGGATATTGGCAAGCAAATGTACCATTCTGAGAGAGTTCATTAAATAGGGACATGTTAGTTTACAGGTTTAATCCATATGATATTTATTGGCTGTCATACAGGCAATGACAGGCAGCCAACACACTATTCAGTGGACTTTTCCACCCATCTGTTTATCCATCTGTTACTTGAAAAATAGATTGCTGCTTTTTTCTTTTTCCCAAAAAAAGCATTGTTCTAGCAGACCAGTGAGATAAAGATACATTGTTGTATAGAACATGTTGTAACAGGACCATATGAAACATCCAGCAGTAGTATCTTGATATGAAATAATACTGGCAACTGGTGTGCCTCTGATTCCCACACCAATGTACTTCTTACTGTATCACTAAAATAAGCTCACAGTTGACAAGTTGATTTTACTATTTTGTGGGGGAGAGAAGGAAGAAGATGACTTTTGACGGTCTTCTCAAGGAACATATTGCTCAGCACATCCTGGGTTGCTAAGATCAGAATGCTCTGAAAAAAGAAAAAAAATCTGATTTTTAATCAGAATGATGATATTAATTTGCGCACCTTGTTGACATAGTAAGAACACCTTCAAAAGAGAATCAAGTTATTAAATTCTGATCAGATGCTTAAAAACTTCATTAGTGTTATGTAAGCTGTTTTTTTACTACAGATATCTGAAGCCTACAGTTTTACATATTACCAATTGTTTAAAAATGTGTTATTTCTCAGTAACAAAAAATTGATAATATGCTTCTGAGGAAAAAAGTAAAAAACTCTAAACTTGATAACTTCACATAGACTGATGGTAGGAAAATTTGAATTTATCAGTCTCCCTGTAGCTGAATTCTCTCCTACCTTCATCATTGTGGTCTGTGACCGCAGAGTAAGTTACCATATCAGTATGTGTTGCTATTCATATTTCAATATCTCTCTCCAGGAAATGTGTATCTATATACGCTGCTATAGAAAATGATCAGTCAGATATAAAAGCACTGTACTGATTTTTGTACATCTGGATCTACTATTAGTCCAGAAGCAACTCTGTACTTTTCTGGAGAAAATATGAAAATCTGAATTCTAATAAGTGCACAATTCCAATTTAACTTACACCTCTAACTTTCAGAGCGCCTGCAAACTGAGAACTATGTTTCTAGAGGAGAAGCAATTTTCATAGTCATGTTTTTCAAAAATCTACAAGACGTAGAGTTTTAGATGTTCACTTGGGAGTTAAATAATAAAATGTTAAATTTAAGCTTTCCTTGGGTATAATTCTAGAGAAATACCGATGTCTTTGAATAGACACCTTAGCATCCTGATACAAAGCTCAGGCACTCTCCCTAACCTCTTTGTGCTCTGGACTGGAACAGATGGCAGACCAGAGAACGGGGCTGTTCGCAACTTGCAGCCTCTGCTGCTGCCCAGGAAGAATTATGGAAACCTTGATAAAAGCCCAATGTCTGGGGTTCACTCTTCCAGATGTCCTGCAGGATCTACTTCTTTGCCTGCATTGTCCACTCAGTTACAGGCATCATGATTACTCTTCATTGTCTCCTGCTCAAAATTTTGCATTTGTACCCATTGATTTTATTGGTGCATCTATTGCAACGATTTGAAACAGTTCTTTTTAAAATGGAGTAGTCCTGTAACTCCTCACTGTGCACTGGGTAAGAGAGGTTGCAGAGCATCGCATAGCCACTGGGGCATTGCTTCTTACAGGGATTCGCTTCCATCATGCTACTCAGTACTGGCATCGACATTCATGTATAGGACCCTACGACATCAGATCCTTGAAGTTCTGTGGGTTGAAATTTGGGTAAATTGAGAGATGTATCTCACAGTCAGTCAGGTGCATAACTTAACTCTGGAATCATGTTGTTAAATTCTATTGAAAAAGTTTAAAACAAAATGTAATGAGATCCAAAAACAAATGTCAGAGAAGCTCAAGCATATGCAGCCTTTCAAAAGTCCAGGAAACGATCTTTCAGCTTGTCTTGTGGTTACTTTTCATCAGCCAACACCTGGCTCTCCCTTAGCCCTAAACCCCTATGATATTAATAGTTGGCCTTTGCTCTCTCCTTGTTCATTTATTCCACCTGCTGTCTAAGAAAAATGCATACAAACCTTTATCTTATGTTTTAGTCTTAAGGGAATTCCAGAAGGGAGTTGGTAAAATTCAAAGAATCCACAAGAACTGTGTTAGGAAACTAAGGTGAGTAGTTTTCTCAATTGCCAAGTGAATTGCTGTTTAAGGTTTTGACATGACTGTTTCTGCTTCCCTTCAGTGATGGTAGTTTTGAGTAAAATGGGCTAAGGAGGGATACAAAACTAATTCCTCACTGCACAGACTTGCTTTGTCTTACAGATATATTTGAGAAGCTGTTTGTCTCTTGGTGGTGGCATACCAGAAGAAATCTTTACATGTAGAATACCACTGTGTGAAATCTTGTGAGAAAGATCTGATCTGCAAGGTAACATGAATGCCAATTAATCATACAAATCATTTCAGTCACTGCATGTATCTCTGATTTCTCACACATTCCGGGAGGGAGGAACAGCAGTAAAAGTAGGTCTACAGCCTGCTCTGGGACTAAGTACTTCTTTTCTTTTTTATTTCTCCAGAAAAGAAATTACCTTGGCTTTTGCTACTGTCATGAGATTTGACAATCTCATGCCTAATTTTCTTAATTTAAAAAAATGGTAAATTCTCATTCTCTTCTGGAATATTGTGCTTCATCTAAATATAGTACTTGGAAATTTTTTTTGGTTTAACTGTGGTCATACTTCTGATAGCTGAAGTAAGAAGGGAGAAGGAAAAACAATCGTATTCATTTTTGTCGGTGGCTTGTTGGGTGGTTGTTACATGAAGAGAGGAAAGAAAGGTGCTATGGAACAGAGATTTCAGCTTTATTGTGGCAGAACTGCATCCACTTAAAGTCATGATGATTCATTGTTTGTAAAAGATCTATATTTAGTTGGCCTGAATTATATGGAGATTAAAGGGAATCATTAGCATAAAATTCCCCTTGAAGCTTCTGCAGTTGGTATAATACAAAAGACTTTGATAAGATTTCTTCAGCCTAGATAACTTTGGAGAATCCCTAAGTGTGCGCAAAGGCAGATTGGTAACCGTACAAAAGCTTTTGTGGGTCAGTGATCTGTTCCTCTGAGCACGATGCAACTTCTCATAGAGACTACACTCCAAAATAATGCTTTGTAGAAACAGCAGCATCAGAAAAAAAGAAATTGAGAGACAAAGGGGGAGAGAGGTGCATTTATAGCCACAGAGAGAACACACATCTTTAGGAAAAGCACTGGTGTTGGGTTTTGCTGTTTGTCTGCTCTCTCAGTGCAGAATGAATGCTTCTTTCACTTCATTGCATCTGTCCGGGCTGACGTTTCTTAGCACGTGAAATGCCCGCAGCTAGTGACTGCTCCGTGGTGTCCAGAGATAGCAGTGGGGAGGAAGATGACCAGCTACGTGCAGGCACAGACGGTGTGAGCGTCTCTCTTCATTCATCCGCGTGCTGCAGCAACAGAACTCTGAAGCCATTTGTTAAGTACATAAGTTGCAACAAGTGTGGAACATGACGAACGTGGCAGGATCTATACTTGTTAGAAAGCACTTTGAACAAGCACAATATATTGGGTTTGTGTAAGGATCACTATTTGGCATCCTAGGCAAAAATGTCTTTGGTGGGGAAATTCGGAAGCTGCTAACGCTGTGTTTCATTTCAAAGAAGAAAATCTTAACAGCAAACTTTAGAAATCATGTTTAAAATAATAAATAAATGACGTCCATACTTAGCTGGACAAGAAAAGCCTGTATTTTATATACATATATTCCCTTAATACAGTGAAATCTAGTGTCTTGGTATATGTCATCGTATCTCAGCTTGGCCTGCTGGCATACCAGTTAATTGTTAAATGAAAAGTAAACCATGGTAACAACAGTTACTCCACAAAAATCATCTCTGCAGTGCCCTTATTCTTTTGTCCTGAATAGAGACTCTCTTCCTTCTCAAGTTCTTAAATAAAATACATTTGCTATTAGAGGACAGGAATAAAAAGACAAGTGAAATCAAATACCAGTTGGGAGGAGTATGGAGGTATCAGTCTGTGTTTTCATTACAAAAGATCTGAGATTCATTCAGAATTTGTGTACGAGGGAAAATACTTAGGCAACGAATAAATCCATTGCAATACTTCTCACTGTTACTAGAGAGACTCTTAATACGGCTTTTCACACTCTACAAAACCAACAAACAAAAATAAAGGTCACAGCTTTAAGAAGAGTTGTGGTATCTGTTGGACTGAGCAAAACGTCGCAATATGTGGTCTTCCAGAAGAAGCAAATAGACCATTAAACCTTGGATGAACAAAGCATGTTTTCAAACTGCCCCAGGTTTTTGTTTTTTGGAATCGTTAGAGCAGTGCTTGGGGTTGTGGCTATGATTATGTGAAGACAATTGGACACTAAGTTTTAGTGGGACTAAAATTTGCTCCATGGTGCCAGAATGAAAGTCTGGTTTGAAAATTGCTTTGTACAAAGAAAGAGACCCACCAGCTGCAAAACAGGTGGTAACCCACCAGGGGCAGGCGTGTATGAAATCATGGCTCTTTATTTGGATCACAATGAAAGGAAAAATGAAAGGATAAAAGGTAGAGCAGCTGACTCAAAGGAGCAACCTCCTGACTTTTTATTAGGGCTTTCGTAAATGAAATTGCAGTTAGGCTACATGCTGGAATAATGGAGATCCCAAATGTTGAAGATGCACTGCGGGGCCTCACAACCAGATGCATGCCTGCTCAGTGTGTTAAAAGGATCTCATTGGTGCTAAGATACAGCTTTGCATGGTGTATTTATGTCTTATGTATGTGTATATATTTTTTTTATTATTTCCTTGGTGAAAGGAGCTCGCACTGTTACTATACTGAGGGTTCTGGTAGAGCTGCCATTCACTCTCCAGTGGCTCCATCATGAAACCCAATGTTGTCAGTCTTTTTGGAGAACTTGAAACTGCAGAACGAGCTGCAACAACCTGCCCTGCTGTGACATCTCAGAGAATAATGTAAGGCTGCTAACAGCACAACTGAAGTTATTATGGGTTTTCATGAGTTCTAGACTCAAGAAAAGGGTCAGTTTAAAAGAAGGTAATAATATTTATCCTTTATATTTGTTTATTGCCCTGTTAATGAAAGGAGAGAGAGTTACTTGTAGGCTCTTTTCAAGGGCATTTATCTGGGCCTCAGATATTTAGTGCAGAGCTAGCGTTGCACAAAGTAAGATTTTATGGTTTGTAGGCAGTGCCAAGATGTAAATCCTGTCGAACAGTAACAGGGACTATTTCCCAGCACTGAGACTTGATTGCCGATGCTGCTTCCTGTTAGAATACACCCTGCCTCTTTTGTCTGGCCTGGTCAGACAGTGTTTTCTTGGACACAAAGTAGCTGGCATGGGCCAGGGATCGCTCCCAACAAACAGCTGGAAGCCCTCCCATTTTTTAGAAAAAAATAATTTAATCTTATAAAAGTAGAAAGATTTTTTCACTGGTCATGGGGACAGGGAACAAGCCCTGGTAACATTTAGTTTGGTTATGGAAATCTCTTGTATGAGTCCCCTTTTTAAGTGGAGTTAATTTCTCTCAGCATTTCCTGGGATTGTACAATTTTTTCAGATAGGAAATGCAAGTGGACTAATATTGCTGCCATTTACAAAGTGCAGAGTTGCAAAATTTTCCTGACTATGCCATGGAAAAGGTACTAAGATTAATTTTTTTAAAATATATATGTACACTGAAATATAGTTGTATCAAATGCGGAGGGGAGAATAAGCGATAGGAAGGAAGAAATGAGAACATTGGCCCTCCTAGCTTGGAGAGAAAAACAAAGGCAAGGTTTCAACATGTGGCATTTGCTTGAGTGTTCTGGGAGCCTCCGAAAAAAGCGGATGAAAAAGGACTGAAAATTCTTTGGTCCTTTGTAATTTGGATAACCAGATCACAGCCACAGCCTGATAATTGTTTAGGGGTGGGCTTTTTAGGGTCAAAAGATGTGAGATTATGTAAAGATTTATGTGAGTTTGCATCTGCATGCTGTGAGAAAGGAAGAAACATTTCTACTCAGTAGAAATACATGTGGATGTTTTTCACCAGGGCACCGCTGACAGAGACTGCCTATGGCAGAAGTTTAAAAAGTAAACTCAATTCCTCACTTAAGTAGTTGGCTAAATAAGTGTGAGATGGTATATTCCTAATATATGAGTCATCATATTTCTTTTTTTTTTTCCCCAAGATTTTAATATGGTTTAACAGAAGTTTCAGGATTGCTGATATCTCTGGTGTTCTGTGCTTTTAGTGTGATATATTGTCAACTGCTGCTTTGCAACATCATGTGGACTCCCTTCCGAGTTTGAATTACTTCAAAACTATTCAGAAATCTTCAGATTTCTTTTGTTATGACTTAAAACACTTTCTATAGCTATGTTTTTAAAATGGAAGTAACATCTGGCTGATGTGTTTAAAATCTGTCTGTAGCAGATAATGTAAAAATGACTTTGGCCCTGAATTTAAAAGGGGGGGAGTGGGAAGCTGGCTGAACACTATGCTAATAAGAACGCAGCTTGTTCTCTGTGTAAAGAGGGAAAAATACAACTTCTCAAGGAAAAACTTGGAGGCCAGAGTTATCTGAATATTTTTTCTGAATGACACAAGACTGAGCTCATGAGAGTCAGATCAAATCCAGCTGAAAAGCAGAAGCAAGAGTTCACCTAGGAGTCCTGCTATTCACTGACTCACAATACAGACGTTGATAAAATATGAATTTTCTGAAGTCCAGGTACTCCAGAGAAGGTAAAAACAATTTAGGATGAGGCAGTGAATAAAAGAAATATTTTCAGCTATTAAAGCCTAACATCAAAAGTTTGGTGGTAGAATTTGTTGTCAATTTATATTTCCTTACTGTCATCATACATATGACCTGGGGAGCTACTTATTTCTTGCATCTCATTGTCACTGTGATTCATTTTGTTATATCTGACTGTTTTATTAAAAATTAACACCATCACCAGCTGGGAACAAAGTCACGAAGTCGTGAAAAACCTATCGATGCCAAGAGAAATGCAAGGAGAAGTTGTTGCTGACATCAGTAGACACTGAATCTTAAGATAGTATGGGGGACACAGACTGTATCCCACTTGCTTAAAAGTCATTCTTCTTAGTGCTCCAACTGTAAATTACTGAAACTATATTCTACTGATATTTTGGAATCTGTATTTGTCACTTCAGGTCTGTCCTATTTGCACGTGGCTGCACTGAATCATTTTTGAAAACTTGAAGAGAATAATTGTGGTAAATTCAAACTATTGAAACTACTACTTTTTTCTTTTTTTCTCTTTTCTTTTTTCTTTTTTTCTCTTTTTTTCTTTTTTCCTTCTTTATTTTTCCTTTTTTTCTTTTTTTTCTTTTTTCCTTTTGTCTTCTTTTTTTTTTTTTTTAATTTCTCTGTTTATTTTTTCCTGGAAAGCTCTGAGTTCTCTAGATGGACGTATACAGAGCATACAGATATATTTCACCCTAATTGCTTTTCTTGCTTTCCAATGAAAATGGAAAATACTTTTTTATTTCAACTTTTAAGTCTATAGCTAATACACAATCTGAGCAGCAACAATGCTACCATTATTTAATTTATGACTGAACTTTATAGAAGGCTGCTAGAGAAGAGCTGAAGTTGTTTATCAATAGCTCATTGTGTCCCTATAGAGAGTATTTTGTGTTGAATTTACCAAAAGGCCTTCAAGCGCTCTACAAAGTTTTGCTTTTCATAAGCCAGTGTTCAAATCAAGGTAGTCACAAAGGTCATTTAGGAAATCACTTTGTAATAAAGCAATCAGCAGTGCTCTCATCCAGCGAGCAACTCTGCTATGAGTAATTCTGTATTTTCATGCTGAGGGGGAGAGACAGGCAAGTTACCTTTGCCACACAGAAGCATGCACAGAAATAGCAGATCTACCAAGGTGGGCCAGTGTCTTAAATCCGTAAATCTTAAATCTAAAGTGGTTGCGATTTTTGTAGCTCCCACAGGACAGTGTGCCCTGCTGCCTAGCAGAGGCTTCCTGCGAAGAGTGGCAGTCCTTGGTTCTCCCTCTTGTGTTTTCCATCAGCTTGACTTTGTTAGTTGATTTAATTTGTGGTTTGTTGGGTTTTGTCCCCAATCTAAGAACCAATTTATCCAGTGATAACTGCCGTAAGTAGAGCTTATTTACACAAGGATATGGCATAAGACGCGAGTACACACCATGAGTATGGTATAATGTTTGAATATGGTGGTAATTTTGTTTAGGTAATTCTCAGAAGGAATACTCTGGCTTTTAACGTTAGAGCAAAAATTCTATGATGATGTGATGAATTAAGGTTATTAAAGTATCTGGCACTGCAGGTATGTCTGGCATAACACTGGATACCAAAGAGAATTTTCTTTCATAGCATGTTTATATTTACTACCTAATGTTGCTTATGAGTATCATAGAATTTGCAACTAATTATGTTTAATGAAGAATGGCTTCAGACTGCCTAACTGATTCCTTGGTAATTTGCCTAGAAAATTACTGAAGATTTTTTTTGTGCATTTCCAGGTATCAGGTTTTGAGAATGGATGATTTTGTTATCTTTCATTTACATGTAATTTGTAGTTCTATGACAATATTGTGAGATCTATACTGTTGGCTTTGTAAATTTCAGGAATAGAAATAGACTTAGCTGATCCGCATTTTTGCTCATTTGATACAGGTCTACCTTTTTCTAAAACAGCGAATTAGTATTTCTAAATACACGTACTGTCCACAGAATTTCTGTTCTGAAGGCAAAAACAAGTGGCAAGCTCAGAAAGTTACACTGAAATGCTGACTGTGTTTTATTTTTAGAGAAGCTGCATAAGTAAAGCAAATTTATAGACCGCAGTGCTGCTTGTAAAAGATTTGTGGTATGTATCTCCATCAAATCCTAAACCCTTCGAATCCTGTTTTATGATAGTAATAAATAAATCGTGTGATGAGTAACAGAATGTTGCTTCTCGGTTGCACAAGGAGAAGGGGCAGACTATGGAACAGCTCTTCAATGGTGGCCAGAGGTTCATTCCTTTCCCTTGTCCTGCAGCTTTTCTGTGCAGTCTCTGTGTGGTACACCAAGGAAGCTGGAGGGAGACACTATATGATTTCTCAGCATTACAGATGCTGTGAAACATTTGGAAATTTCAACACAATTCTTTACTCACTGCTAAGTAAACCAACTGTGTGTTTGTGTTATTTTACTTAAAACAACAAAAATGAATCAACAAAGGTTGCATTCTGGAGCAAAGTAATGACTGATTCCTTTTGTGGTTGGTCAGTTTCAACCTTCATCAAATAAACACCGCCTATTTGATCTTTTCTATACTTCGGTAGTTAGCCTGAGTTTTCTCGTCCTGTGAGTTAGTACTGCTTCAACTACTGCAGTTACCTTTCCATCAGGGACTGAGGAATGCCCTTTTTTTCATCTTCACTCTAGTATATTACTCGAGTATTTTTTGTAGCCCTTTCTTTGGTGGATTCTTTGTGCACAAGCCATTCAAGGCAGTTAATGGCCTCTACTATCTGTACATAGAGCAAGTTGTGCTGTGGTTACAATTTCTGTTTTGTTTATACAGCTTGAAGTCTAGTAGGGATAGAAATGGTACCACCAAGTAACTAATATATTCATTTTGATCTCTGTCATTAATTATCAGACAACACTGTGTATTTAAAAGCTATTAAACTCTTTATATGACAAGATATACAAGTTTCTTTCTGCATATGTACTGAGGACAGGTCTATTAAGTTTTTCTGCTTATTCAAATGCTGACTTAGCAAATTTCTGTTATTCAAGCCAGAAACAAACCTACAGCTTTTTGATTTATAAACTTTTGCAAATATAAATGCAACATTGTTAACAGGCCCAAAAGTGCATACACACTGTTTTGGCCATCCGTATTTTTGTTCAGAATTAAGCAAAAAAATGCTGTCTTTACGAGGTTTGCATTCAGCTGGTACTTTCTGTCTCACAGTCTCATTCTACTCAACTTCAGTTCCATGCATGCCTGTTACTACTAGTCTTTTTGCAGTCCAACAGTTGCAGCCCAGAACACAGATCAAGATGAAATCCCATATACTGTATTTTAAATAAGTATCCAGTAAAATCACAGTATGTGTCCAAGATCTCAGGTTGTTCACCACAGTTCCCGTTCTTCTCTATGCTCCTACTCTGTCAGTTGAGAGGTTTAAGTTCTACCACTACTTTCTCTACCCTGTCACCTGAGTTTCACCAAACGCTGAAAAAGCTGATCTATGTGCAGTTATTCTCTTTTATTTATTTTCCTTCATTAATATTACCGTATCTATTATGTTAGCATATATGCATACTTATTTGTAGAGGTGGAGTACTGGCTGTGAAGTCTTGTAGATTCCTCAGAATAGAAGTTTTCACTCTATAAAAGTACTCTTTAGAAACAGTAAAATGGTCAGAGACAGGAAGAGCCAAATACATAATATGCTTAACTTAAGAAAAAGTATGGGTGTAATTTTCATTCGTCGTGCTGGATCCTCTTTTTTGTGCTTCCTCAAAGCAAGTGTCATCTTCAAAGCATACTGACTCTTCAAAGTGGACACAAATTTTCACCCAAGATTTACAGTTTGCAGATATTATTTGCCTTTCTTCGTGATCTGATTCCTGGAAATTGGAGTCACTTTTGCTTTCTGTTTGTTTGTCTGAAGAAGCATGTGCTGAAAAAAAGTTTAGGCTGAAGGTAAGTTGTATTCGGAAGAATAATTATAGTGAAAAAACTTAGTACCACCTGTGGTAATAAATTGAAACAGCTTAAACTGCTGTAAGTCAGTCTTTATAGTGTTACCAGGCATAGTTATAAAATTAATTCTGTTTTCACACCTGGATGTCTAATGCTGAAATTACAAAACCTCAGTTCCAAAGTCGAGTGTCTATTCAGGACTGAATAGTGAGGTTTTTATTCTTCCCAGAAAAATTTGCCTCATAGTGTGTTACCCTGATGGCCCTTAAATATCTAGGATGCTCTAAAGTGGAAATGCTAGATAAAAAACATTTTAAAAATGTGATTTTTATTCACATTGACATTTGGTTTTACTCTGTAAACAGCTCTATACACAGTCACAGCATCAGTTACAGGGATTAAACACTGACAATGGCTATAAGAAAGATGGTCAGATTAATTTCTTATCAAACTGAGTTGATTTGGCATGAGGAATAAAAACCATCTGATGTATTTTCTAGATCAAAGCTAATTCTCCATCGATACACATGCACTTGAGTAGGCGCATCTGTGTGACAGCTAAATTATAGGAGTGCTTTACACACACATTATCTTGTCACAACATAAGAACATCCTACTGTGCTAAAATGACTCTTCCAGAAGAAACATGTAATTTCCCAATGTTGTTGGGGAGGATGCTAACCAGCTTCTTTCTTTTTTTTTTGCCTTCTAGGGGCATGAGACAAGCAAAATATTTTTTAAAAATATAAAACTGTTCATTTAACTTTATCTGTCTCTCTATCCTCTTCACCTTCTTTCTGATCAAACACATTGGTAGCTGTATAATAATTCAATATTTAGCTTTTTTTTTTGAAAGCTTTTTTTGCCCTGTTTTGTGTTGCTTATCCCAGGCTTCTGGTTCTGAAGGCAAATAATGTGTAAAATAATATTTCCCTTCAACAGCTACGGGCTCCTACAGGTAAACACGCTCTTCACCAATAACAAAATTTTAAAAAAAACCCTGCAACACTTTGCTAATTTTTTAGTGCATCTATACTTTTAAACCAGCATCCTTTTCTTCACCTCCTTCTGATCTGACATGTAGCAAAACATATCTAAAAAAATACTGTGAGCTGCTCCCTGACAACCTTTGGGGTGTGTGAGATTTACCCACCTGCAGGCCGAGAGGCTGCCGCCCCCCGCGCCCCGGCGACACACCAGCCCTACTGCGTTTCTGTTGCTGATAAAAACAAGGCAAAGGAGCTGTAAACTTTTTTTGTCTCTTCTGCCAAGTCACAAGCGGTAGTACAAGGAGAAATGGCCTCAAGTTGCACCAAGGGTGGTTTGGATTGGTCGTCAGGAAGGATTTCTCCCCAGAAAGGATTGTCAGGCGCTGCAACAGGCTGCCCGGGGAGCTCGTGGAGTCACCAGCGCCGGAGGTATTTAAAAGATGTGGCCTGTAGGACTATTTGGGGTATGTAGGAATATATAGTACACATAGTACATATGTTCTCGTGGTATATGTGAATATATGTGGTATATGTGGATATTTAAAAGATGTGGAAATGGTTTAGTGGTGACTTTTGCAGTGCTGGCTTTATGGTTGTACTCGATGACCTGAAAGGTCTTTTTCAGCAGAAACAATTCTACAGCTCTCAACAGTCATTTAACTTACGAAATTATTTCTGTTCTGTCTTACGGGGTGTCTCACTGTGCCCTCTTTCTGGAATTCTGGGAGCTACCCTGGAGGGCGG
>NW_009725618.1:0-2052 GCF_000703405.1 Apaloderma vittatum
TTCTCGCTTCCTTCTCTTCTCGCTTCCTTCTGTTTTTTAAAGCGAACAAGCCCAACATTCTACTCTTTGCCATCCCTCAATGTCTATGACATCGTTAGAATTGACACCACTGGTGGAAAACGTTGAAAATTGTTTGCGTGACGTGGTAACAGCATTTCTATTCCTCCTCCAGGTGTGAGATTCCTTTTTAATAAATTTTGGCATGGCGCTTTCGCAGCTGCGGCTCCACCGCTGTGCTGAGCTGGAGGAAGGCTACTGGTTGCTCAGGGCTGACTTGCCCAGCATGGTGTGTTCTGTAGCTAAATGCATCATAAATCTGCAAGATTCTTAGCGCTTGCTGCTACTTGAGCTGTTAAACGGAGAATATCTAGAAAAATCTGTCAGTCTTCCCACTGGAGTGCTGCAGCCATTGAAGCGTCAATGCTGATGGACTTCTTGCATGTGGTTGCTTTAGAGGAGAAATTATTCTTGGCTTTCTGACAAGCAGCAAAACTGTGAGCATCTACATTAATCTCCCTGGTAAAAGCATCCCATAAGAAATCTGCTTTAGGGTCATAACAGCATGTTTCTTTTTTTTTTTTGAACTGAAAAAAAAAGAAAGGTAAAAATCTAGACACTTCAGCACCGACACTAAAAAAAGTTACGACAACAATTTTCTTTGTCTTTCCGCTTTAGAGGGTGCTATGAAAAGAGCAGGCTTTCAAGATGAGTTATCTCTATCGTTTGCGTTGGGTGAGATAAATGATAATTTAAATTCAGAAGCCATTACAGGAAGCACAACTGATCTTAAAGGAGATACGGAGTAAATCAGCAGATGTGAGTGAAAAATAAAATTGCTCTCTGGAAAAGATAGAGTATGAGCTTAGGGAAAATATTCCCTGGGTCAGGATAAGGTGTTCGGGCAGGATCTGACATGTAGAGGCAGAAAAAAATAAATTAAAAAAAGCGCTTAGAAATCAGTTTAGAAAACAGGGAGAGAGCTCACTTTAATGCAAGATTTCAATGAGAGAAATATCTGTTTTCACAGTCCTTGTGCTCTGTAGCTGTCTCATGGCTCAAAATCAAAAGTCTTGGCTGCTCCCTCTGAGCACGTAGCTCTGGAAGCTCCGGTGAAGAGCTGTGGAACTTCCAGCTCAGCAGCAAAATACTTCATCTTCTTTCTAGCAGAGAAACATGAGCAGGAGTGGAGAATTGATGAAGAACTTGTAGAGGCGCTGCTTATTCCTAGTTCTGTCAAAACCAGTAAGAAAAGCATCCCCTCAGGAGGAATAAAGATATTTTCAAGGGTGCAGAGTTGGGTAGATTTGGGAATCGTAGAATCGTTAATGTTGGAAAAGACCTCTAAGATCATCTGGTCCAACTGTCTGCCCAACACCACCATGGCCAGAATGGGAGGGTCTCTTTGCTGGCTGGGCACGTGTTCAACCCTCCTGCTTTCTTTATCGCTTCAAAACTAGATTTGCAGATGGATGCCCACCTGCAGCACGACTTGGCCTCTGTGGGAGAGGTTTGGCTGGTTCCTTGGTGCACAAGCAGTGGAAAGGCAGCAGCAGACAACCTAGCTCTAATGGGAGGTGCAGAATATATCAAAGGTAATTCAAGGTCTGGGCAAGTCATCTGAAGCTGTTGAGAAATGCAAAGTTTCTTTAGTAGCAAGCAAAATTATCCATTTTTGTGTATTTATCGCAAAACTGTAACTGAAGCAGAGAGTCTTTGCTTGCCTGGTTGTTTCCCTCTGCCAGGTATTTCCATCACACTTTGGTTGAGTGTCTTTTAGGAGTGATCTACATACAGGAACCGTCTGATCCATCCTTCCACACAGCCGTTTGTGATTTCTCTGGCTGCAGCAACAGGAGTGAGCAAACTGTGCAGTGATGAAACTCCCCGGGAAGTTCACAATCCTAGACTGGCCTAGGCTGGAAGGGACCTTAGAGATCATCGAGTCCAACCTCCCTGTCATGGGCAGGGACGCCTCTCAACTAGATCAGGCTACTCAAGGCTCCATCCAACTTGGCCTTGAGCACCTCCAGGGAGGGGGCAGCCACAACGGCT
>NW_009725618.1:2082-8109 GCF_000703405.1 Apaloderma vittatum
TCCTAAGATCCAATCTAAATCTATTCTCCTTCAACTTAAACCCATTTCACCTTGTCCTATCAGTGGGCACTCTTGTAAAAAGTCCCTCCCCAGCCTTCCTTTACGTTCCCTTCAGGTACTGGAAGGCAGCTCTTAGGTCCCCCCGAAGTCTTCTCTTTTCCAGACTGAACAACCCCAGCTCCCGCAGCCTGTCCTCGTAGCAGAGCTGCTTCAGCCCCTGGATCATCCTTGTGGCCTCCTCTGAACACGCTCCAACAGATCCATGTCCCTCTTATGGTGGGGGCACCAGAACTGGACGCAAGATTCGAGGTGGGGTCTCACAAGAGCAGAGTAAAGGGGCAGAATCCCCTCTCTTGACCTACTGGCTATGCTTCTCTTGGTACATCCCAGAGCTTTTCTTGTGATACATCCAGAGATTTTCTTATGAATTTAAGAACATGAGTAAAAAGAAAAAGAAAAAAAAGAAGGGGAAGTTACAGGAGGAAGAGACCGCTCCTCACTTGTACCAGAAAATGCTGCAGACCTATTTTTGGTTAGAAGGGACTGGGTTTGGCGCACATGTGCTAGGTAGATATTTAATCATTAAGTAAACCTAAACTCAGTGGTAAAACAAATAGATGACAGAGGTTGATGAGGTCCCTTCCAGCCTCTGCCATACTATGATTCTATGATGAGCAGTAAAGAATGGTGAGAGGGCAACCGGGAGGAGCAGTTATAAACCCTTGGAGTGTGTGATTTGGGAAGAAAAGTGTGTTTGGGTTTACGCACCTTCATCCCCAATTCCCATGGTGTGTGCCACGGGAGAAACCACACGCTCCTTCCCTGGAAAATATCCTGGTGGATGCACTGGTATAAATCTATAGGATTGGCTCTGGAACCCAGTTGACTGTTTTGCCCGTTAAATTTCCTCCTCTGGTCTTTAGACTTTTGCATTATGCGTAGTAACTTTATTTTAGCGCATTATTGGCCTGAGACGTGCTGGAGGCACGTTTGTCTGCAAAGCATCCTGTGCTGTGTGCATCCCCCTTGGGGGGGCTCCAGCAGGTAGGGAATGCTATTTGTCCCAGAGGAATTACTTTCTTAAGGAACAGGTTCATTTTGAGCAGGTGGCAATTTTTCCTAAAACACACATGTCCACCTAAAATTGCACATGTGTATGTGTGTGCACCACCACAGGTATTAAATTATTTTCATTGCTGCTTAAGGTAATATGCTCTAACCAGAACAATAATCTGTAAATCATGGAGTTATTGCTGTATCCAGAACTCAGTAATAATAAAGTTATTAGAAAGATGTAAAAAAATAAAGTTATTAGAAAGAGGTAAAAAAATAAAGTTATTTTGTCAGGATCATTTATTCCCTGATCACAGAAATGATAGAAAGTGGCTCTATGTTTAAATGATAGACAAGAGCCTTTAATATAATCAGAGGCCTTCCAGGATTGTTTGTAGTCAAAAACTGCAAAGGAAACTTTAACAGTCACAGACTTTTTAAGTCCAGAGAGTAGTCAGGTGTTGTGGTAGGTTTGCATAAAATACAGCCGCTTACATTTATGAATGTCAGTATTATTTTGTGCGGTGTGCTACTGGGGAGAAATTCCCCTCTTACCTCCTCTGCTCAACTCTGAGCTCCTTTTTGCTCCTTCAAAGATGATTGAAAAAACCCCAACACCCTGAAATAACTTCCTGACAGCCTTTTATCCCTGTGGCATTTGACAGTTTACATGTGGAAAAAGCCTCATTGCAAAACACACACGTCCTTTATTTCTTGTTTCCTCTGTGACGTCCTGGATGTTCCCGGGCAGGACATGGAACTGGTCGTGCCGAGGCTTCCCTCTATGATCGGCAGCGGAGGAACCAGGGTCGGAAGTGCCGTCTGTGCGGTAGCACTGGCACACGCAGGCACACGGCCCTGAAGGAGGTTTTGAAATGATGGGGAAGAGGCTGCAGGAGGGTGGTACCTGCCACACAGTGGTTACGGGGAAATAGTGATATTTATTCTTACCTTGATTCTCCCATCATACACTTGATTCTCCCATCTTATTTTCCAGTTTTATATTGTTTCCTTTTTTCCTTCTCTTTTTTCTTTTTCTTCTTTTCCCTTTTTTCCTTTTTTTTTCTGTTTTTTTTTCTTTTTTCTTCTCCTCTTGCCTTCCTCTTGTTCATATACAGGATCTCTACACCCTTGTTTTGCCAGGGAGGAGGTCTAGCGCATTGCCTTTATCAGACAACTTCTGGCAGGCTCTTGCGACAGATGACGCGGGGAACATCCCTCTCCTAATGCCAGGCGGGTTGCAGAGACAAAGCCTCGGTGAGATGCAAACGCAGAAATAATTTGTGCCCAGATATTCCAGAGCAGATGTGAGTGAGCTCAGGAATGGCTGGTGGCTCCTTGCAACCTTCCTGACATTGCTTTGTGGGGACTTTTTGTTTGGTTGTTTGAAGTGTTTTTTGTTTCTCACAGCTGCAGCTTGACTTCTTTCTTTCTATGTTTATCACTTTAATGTGAAAACGAACATCTCCAGCTCCAAGCTCTTTTTGGATAATCTAAGGAGTGTTTATATTTGCTCTACAAAGCTCCACTCAGCAAGTACTGAACACACAGATCTGTTTCTATAGGTGCAATGAAAATACATATTAGTTTTGGATCATTCATCAAGTTTTCATTAAGTGGTTACTGTACCTTAAAAACTGCAGTTACAATTTCTGATAAAGTTCAGAATTAAGATGTCGTGTGAATGGTTTGTTTTGCTCTAAAAGCTTTGGAACATCCTGTCACCAAGCTGAACAACATTTATTACAAAATGGGAAAAGAAGTGGCAAAGCTGAAAAACTAGGAAATTTGGGGAAATTATTTTGCCAGCGGGAAGTGGAACTGCCTAGATGATGTTTTCACTGTCATGATGTACACATCGTTACTGTGGAATGTGTTTTAGTCTGTGACTGAGGCTTGTCCCAGTCCATATGTAAAACGACCTGTGGGTTTTAGTCTGTGTTAGTGTTAATGAAATCTTGCTATCAGTGATGTCTTTACGAAAGAGGAAGGTATATTCAACCAAGAGAAAATCCTTCCCTTGGTTTTGTGCAGTCTGAACAGAGGGCAGAGCTTTAGAGGAGGAAGAATTATTGTTCCCCTGCTGCTATCTCTCTCCTGAGGCTTGTCCTCTCCCCGTTGATGTGGGTTTTCATTTCACATAAAATCCAAGAAAAGATTTCAGAAAGAGGCATAATTAATCAGCTGTAACAGGAAGGGAAAATACACGACAAGACATATGTTAATGCCCTGGCTTCCCACTGCGAATGAGAGTGATATTTAATCCGAAGTTAAATACCATGTGGCTTTGACCTATTACTAATGAGCTGATGTTCGGTTGAAGGTTGAAAAGCTTCTCAGGAAAAGTTTTTGGTCCAAAGAGCCTGTCTGGTTTTGCTGCTTTGCTCCAGATATTTGCAGTTCACCTGGGCCATGGGCCGAGGACACATCTTTTCTCCCTCCAGTCACCCTGTCCCAGTGCCGAGGCCAAAGGACCTCTCTGCCTGGGCTTCCAGCAGCTGTGATCTCCAGTGGTGATTTCGGAGTTGCTCTGAAGCCCACGTTCAAACGTTGGGAGATCTGAGCGCGTTTTTCTTTCCGCTTTCCCTCAGTGATGGAAATGGCACAAATCCGTTTTGCCTTTAAGCCCGGCAGCTGCTGGGCCTTGACTGTTGGATCTGTGGAACGATGAGCCGGCGCTGCCGAAGCTGTTGGTGCTGGGTGTTCTCACAGGGGCTGGGCTGCGGGTGGACTGTAAGGGACAACTGTCCCCTTTGCCACCGAGGGTCACCAGACATCCCTGCCTGTGCTGTTCTGTGCACAAGAGTTTGATGCGCTGAGGACATCCAGCTCTAAAATGCAGGTGGCAAATTATTACTTATAATTTGTTCCAATGTCACACCTTTGAAACGACTCTCCTGGGGTGCTTCTGAAGTGAAGTCAGAGCTGAAATGAGACCTACCTGGGACCTACCTTACTGCCATCTAGCACTTCCATTCGGCCACGTGTGAAATGCACAGGGTATGTCCTTAAATCTCTTAAAAGTGGTTTTTATACTTTACTGGAGGAAGCCAGCCAGCCTCTGCACTAGGTATTATCTGTTCCTCCGAGATTACGCTGGGTTTTGTATGGACAGAAGGAAAAATTCCTGTTGTGCAAGCACTGAAGTGAGCTTGCAGAGATTTCTTGGTGTCTGTGATGGGAAGGCTCCTGTGGCTCTGTCCTTCCTGAACCCCCCCAGGGATCGGCGTGCGGGTGCTGGTTTGTGTTACTGGAGTGGTTTTTGTCTCTGCTGTCAGGGTGATGCACAGCTCGATGGTAATAGTCTGTGCAGGGCAGGGAGCAAATAAACATTAGAAAAATAATTATAGATATTTTGTTGTTAGGTTGGTACAGTTCAGGTTGATAAGTTGATGCAAACGTTCCACATCTGCGTGATTTTCACTCAGTATCACCTGTGCCTGTGATTTCCTGAACAACCTCTATGTGCTTCTCTTTTTTTTTTTTTATTTCTCCCCCTTTCCCTTCTATTTCACTGCAGATGCCTGAGGATACAGTGATGATTCAGCCTCCAATTTACCTGATTCATGGTGCTAAATCCACTGACAAAATCTGCTTGTTTTAAATCCTGTAGTACTGCAAAGACAATTTGTTTTCTAGCCAGAATGTATTATGGCTTTTAGACTTTGCACTGTTTTGAAACTGCATCCTCAATAGCTTTGCAATTTTTTTGTTACTATTTTTTTCCCTTTGTTCTGCAGGAATGAAAGTCCTAGGAAGTATTTTCATCTTCCCTCACCCCTCGCCGCACCTTTAAGACTCAAAGTCTCTACGAATAGTGTTCCTACCCCTTCTGAAGCACCGTGGTGGATTTTTTTTCCCCGCGGGCTTTAGCATCAATCAAATTCTTTTAAATGTCAGTCGTTTTGCTCCCTCTATTATTATTATTTTTCCCATTTATTTAGATGCTGTGAACTGAACTTGCATCATTGATGGAAGTGACAAACTGCATCATGAGATCCTTGCTCAGTTGTTTTTTTCCATGAAGCAGACCCGTTATGTTTTGGGAAGATAAGGTCAGTATTTCGAGAATAAAATGCATTGATTCTGGAAGGTCTGGAATGAAAATATCAGGTAAATCCTTCCAGTTCAACTCAGGAGTTGGCTCTAGAGCTCTCCTGGCAGTCAAAAATGCTTTTTCTTAGTCCAGGAGTCACCTTTGGACCACAGCAGCTGTGGCTGTACCAATTTGGTTTTAAGCGAAATGATGAGCGTGAGCTGCAAAACTGCCTGTCTGGTACCCTTGCTTGCACAACACATCTCTCTGTGAAATGATTGCTCAAGAGTTAAGACCTGTACATAACTCACTGAAACTAGTTATCAAAATTGTTTAAGAGCTAGAAATACAAGGACAGCTAAAAACTGAAACCATGAACTTTTAAAAAAATTTTTCGCTTTTATTCTCTTTACGAACACAGGGAGTTCAGAACGTGTTTGTGGGTGACTGGACTAAGTTCAAAAGCTGTATCTCTTTAGCCTTAAAAAAAAAAAAATCTAAACCAAGCCCCCTACCCCTCATGAAATGAGAGATGCTCTTCGGCAGTTGTAAATTTACGACCAATTTTGATGTGATACTCTCGCACACCGCCTTACAGCAATTTTAATTTCGCAGTGGTGATGGCTTGCTCATTAGCCATGGTTCTTCCTAGTGCTTTGCTGACCTCGACACCTTCGAAAATTGCTTCAGCAATAATTGTTAACTTAAGTAGCATGAAGTCGAGAGGTAACAAAGTGTCTTGGTAGGTCAAAACGGCTGATCACGGGGAAGTGTGGGTGATGCCTCCTTGCTGCCCATCTTCCCGCTGCAGAGCCTGGCCCTGCCATGGGTCAGTTGATGGGATTAATGAGTCTCTTCAGAAGAGATCCTGGAATCATAGAACATTTTTAGCTGAAAGACACCTTCGAGACCATCGAGTCCAACCTTTGTCCCAGCCC